>NW_027176176.1:455000-480000 GCF_023055335.1 Clinocottus analis | reverse complement strand
TAGTGAGGTGGGTCTGTACCTGGATGACGTCTACATGGCCCTAGTGAGGTGGGTCTGTACCTGGATGACGTCTACATGGCCCTAGTGAGGTGGGTCTGTACCTGGATGACGTCTACATGGCCCTAGTGAGGTGGGTCTGTACCTGGATGACGTCTACATGGCCCTAGTGAGGTGGGTCTGTACCTGGATGACGTCTACATGGCCCTAGTGAGGTGAGGTGGGTCTGTACCTGGATGACGTCTACATGGCCCTAGTGAGGTGAGGTGGGTCTGTACCTGGATGACGTCCACGGGGCCCTAGTGAGGTGGGTCTGTACCTGGATGACGTCTACATGGCCCTAGTGAGGTGGGTCTGTACCTGGATGACGTCTACATGGCCCTAGTGAGGTGGGTCTGTACCTGGATGACGTCTACATGGCCCTAGTGAGGTGGGTCTGTACCTGGATGACGTCTACATGGCCCTAGTGAGGTGGGTCTGTACCTGGATGACGTCCACGGGGCCCTAGTGAGGTGGGTCTGTACCTGGATGACGTCTACATGGCCCTAGTGAGGTGAGTCTGTACCTGGATGACGTCTACATGGCCCTAGTGAGGTGGGTCTGTACCTGGATGACGTCTACATGGCCCTAGTGAGGTGGGTCTGTACCTGGATGACGTCTACATGGCCCTAGTGAGGTGGGTCTGTACCTGGATGACGTCTACATGGCCCTAGTGAGGTGAGGTGGGTCTGTACCTGGATGACGTCTACATGGCCCTAGTGAGGTGGGTCTGTACCTGGATGACGTCTACATGGCCCTAGTGAGGTGGGTCTGTACCTGGATGACGTCTACATGGCCCTAGTGAGGTGGGTCTGTACCTGGATGACGTCTACATGGCCCTAGTGAGGTGGGTCTGTACCTGGATGACGTCTACATGGCCCTAGTGAGGTGGGTCTGTACCTGGATGACGTCTACATGGCCCTAGTGAGGTGGGTCTGTACCTGGATGACGTCTACATGGCCCTAGTGAGGTGGGTCTGTACCTGGATGACGTCCACGGGGCCCTAGTGAGGTGGGTCTGTACCTGGATGACGTCTACATGGCCCTAGTGAGGTGGGTCTGTACCTGGATGACGTCTACATGGCCCTAGTGAGGTGGGTCTGTACCTGGATGACGTCTACATGGCCCTAGTGAGGTGGGTCTGTACCTGGATGACGTCTACATGGCCCTAGTGAGGTGGGTCTGTACCTGGATGACGTCTACATGGCCCTAGTGAGGTGGGTCTGTACCTGGATGACGTCTACATGGCCCTAGTGAGGTGAGGTGGGTCTGTACCTGGATGACGTCTACATGGCCCTAGTGAGGTGAGGTGGGTCTGTACCTGGATGACGTCCACGGGGCCCTAGTGAGGTGGGTCTGTACCTGGATGACGTCTACATGGCCCTAGTGAGGTGGGTCTGTACCTGGATGACGTCTACATGGCCCTAGTGAGGTGGGTCTGTACCTGGATGACGTCTACATGGCCCTAGTGAGGTGGGTCTGTACCTGGATGACGTCTACATGGCCCTAGTGAGGTGGGTCTGTACCTGGATGACGTCCACGGGGCCCTAGTGAGGTGGGTCTGTACCTGGATGACGTCTACATGGCCCTAGTGAGGTGAGTCTGTACCTGGATGACGTCTACATGGCCCTAGTGAGGTGGGTCTGTACCTGGATGACGTCTACATGGCCCTAGTGAGGTGGGTCTGTACCTGGATGACGTCTACATGGCCCTAGTGAGGTGGGTCTGTACCTGGATGACGTCTACATGGCCCTAGTGAGGTGAGGTGGGTCTGTACCTGGATGACGTCTACATGGCCCTAGTGAGGTGGGTCTGTACCTGGATGACGTCTACATGGCCCTAGTGAGGTGGGTCTGTACCTGGATGACGTCTACATGGCCCTAGTGAGGTGGGTCTGTACCTGGATGACGTCTACATGGCCCTAGTGAGGTGGGTCTGTACCTGGATGACGTCTACATGGCCCTAGTGAGGTGGGTCTGTACCTGGATGACGTCTACATGGCCCTAGTGAGGTGGGTCTGTACCTGGATGACGTCTACATGGCCCTAGTGAGGTGAGTCTGTACCTGGATGACGTCTACATGGCCCTAGTGAGGTGAGGTGGGTCTGTACCTGGATGACGTCCACGGGGCGCTGCGTGTCCTCCTTGAACAGCAGCATGGTGGGAGCGTACGTGTTGATGTTGAACTGCCGCAGCAGCCGCGTGTTGTGGGCGTCGCCCTGGTCCACGAAGCCGAAGCGCACGTAGTCTCTGAAGGAGAACGCCGTCAGCTGGAGAGGGTCAGACGTCACACACACTCAAACAGCAGCACACACACCTGGAACTGTGGATCATTATGACGAGAACGTTCCTGGAATATTCTCTAGCAAACACATTTATTGACATTAGCTATCAAAACAATAAAGAACATTTGGTTGAGATCGCTTGAAGAGAATAATTCTGTCACAAAAGAGGAAATTTGATTAAAAAAATAGGGTTAGGGTGTAGTCTAAATAGTGCAACGCTGTGTGTGTGTGTGTGTGTGTGTGTGTGTCTCACCTTATACAGCAGAGGAACAATGGGGATTTGGTCAAACAAGAGGACGCTGGGCTTGTTTTCCACCCGCCAGCTCTCCAGGAAGCTCAGGTAGTTGTTGTCTGTGACCTGCAGGAATATGAATATATCATTTATCTATTTTACGGCCTTTCAGCTGCATTAAATACCAGTGCGCCTCCTGTAAACATATACAGCAGTATGTTGAGGCCGGTACCTTCTCCACCAGCCTCTGGGGCAGCAGGTCCTCGATGAACTGCCGCAGCAGCTCTCGGACCACCGGCTGATGGAAGAAGGTGACGCGTCCGTTCACCAGCCCGATGATGGAGGGCGCGCGGTGCGCTCCCAGCTGGTGGGCCAGGCGGCGCTCGTAGCCCAGGTCCACGATGCCGATGCCAACACCTGATGTCAGAGCACAGAGAGACCGCTATGACGCCGCAGAGCCATCGCACACGCTGACGTCTAAAGAGACGCCAACGTGAGCAGAACATGCCGGTCAAGTACAGACTCTAGTTCACATACTTCAACTGAGTCCAATAACAGACACGACAAACGTTCATCCTGCAGAGTGTGTTGTCTTTCAGCAAACAGAGGAGCGAGAACACTGGAGCACTGAGACCGCACCATGCTCAGGACGCCTTGTTGCAGGTACACCTGTACATGCTAATGCAGCCCATACACCTGTCCTGCTCGTTCATGCTACGTTAAGGCAAAAGCTACAGCCTATCCAAACTGGATTCCACTGGTTCTGACAGCAGAGCCACTGCGTACTTCATGTCTGCAGGGTTTTCCAGGTCGAGCCAATGAGTGACAGCAGCCTGAGGAGCAGAACACTGGACTCTGGACTTCTAATGGTCAGAATTAACAACTTTGAATTCCTCCCCCGAGTGACTCCTCCTCCTGAGTGACGACTCTGCTTGTAAAGAGCCTCCCTGCTACATTCAGGCCTCAGCGTGAGCACTGGACTCACCCAGCGGCTCCAGCTCCAGCACCGTCTCCTTCCACACCGGCTCGATGTGGACGCAGGCGAAGCACCACTCAGAGGTCACCTTGATGAGGTACGGCCTCCTGTGGCTGTCCGGCAGCACGTCGCTGTTGAACTGAGCGTGCTGCAGCAGGTACTTGCTGTCCGCAAAGTCCCTGGACCTGCAGGAGGGGAGGAAACCACACAGCGGCCGTTTGTAGGCGGAGCCTGAGGAGCGCCGTCTGGACAGGAACCATCAGCACAGCACTTGTGCACCTGCACCTGCATGTGTACCTGTACCTGTACCTGAACCTGCACTTGCATGTGTACCTGTACCTGTACCTGTACCTGCATGTGTACCTGTACCTGCATGTGTACCTGTGCATGCACCTGCATGTATACCTGCACCTGCATGTGTACCTGTACCTGAACCTGCACTTGCATGTGTACCTGTACCTGTACCTGCATGTGTACCTGTGCATGCACCTGCATGTGTACCTGTACCTGCACCTGCATGTGTACCTGTACCTGCATGTGTACCTGTGCATGCACCTGCATGTGTACTTGAACCTGCACCTGCATGTGTACCTGTACCTGCACGTGTACTTGAACCTGCACCTGCATGTGTACCTGTACCTGCATGTGTACCTGTACCTGCACGTGTACCTGTACTTGTACCTGCTTGTGTTCACTCTCTGACACAGAGATGGACGCATGACATCTTCCTACTCTACTTTATTAATAACAACATTTGTCAGTGATTCTTCTCTTTAAGTCTCAACATATAAAAAAACATTATACATCAAGCACATTGCTCTCTCTCATATGTGTCTGTTGCTCTCTCCCAGGTGTGTCTGTTGCTCTCCCTCAAGTGTGTCTGTTGCTCTCTCAGGTGTGTCTGTTGCTCTCTCAGGTGTGTCGGTTGCTCTCTCAGGTGTGTCTGTTCCTCTCTCTCTCAGGTGTGTCTGTTGCTCTCTCTCATGTGTGTCTGTTGCTCTCTCTCAGGTGTGTCTGTTGCTCTCTCTCAGGTGTGTCTGTTGCTCTCTCTGAGGTGTATCTGTTGCTCTCTCTCATGTGTGTCTGTTGCTCTCCCAGGTGTGTCTGTCGCTCTCTCTCAGGTGTGTCTGTTGCTCTCTCAGGTGTGTCTGTTGCTCTCTCAGGTGTGTCTGTTCCTCTCTCTCTCAGGTGTGTCTGTTCCTCTCTCTCAGGTGTGTCTGTTGCTCTCTCATATGTGTCTGTTGCTCTCTCTCATATGTGTCTGTTGCTCTCTCTCAGGTGTATCTGTTGCTCTCTTCAATGTGTGTCAGTTGCTCTCTCAGATGTGTGTCTGTTGCGCTCTCATATGTGTCTGTTGCTCTCCCAGGTGTGTCTGTTGCTCTCTCAAAGCTGTGTCAGTTGCTCTCTCTCAAGGTGTGGCTGTTGCTCTCTCGGATGAGTCTGTGGCTCTCTCTCAGGTGTGTCTGTTGCTCTCTCAGGTGTGTCTGTTGCTCTCCCAGTTGTGTCTGTGGCTCTCTCTCAGATGTGTCTGTTGCTCTCTCTCATGTGTGTCTGTTGCTCTCTCTCATGTGTGTCTGTTGCTCTCTCTCAGGTGTGTCTGTTGCGCTCTCTCAGATGTGTCTGTTGCTCTCTCTCATGTGTGTCTGTTGCTCTCTCTCATGTGTGTCTGTTGCTCTCTCTCATGTGTGTCTGTTGCTCTCTCTCATGTGTGTCTGTTGCTCTCTCTCAGGTGTGTCTGTTGCTCTCTCTCAGATGTGTCTGTTGCTCTCTCTCAGATGTGTCTGTTGCTCTGACGTGAGGGTCAGAGGTCAGAGGTCATGTACATATTGTAAAGAGTGTTTGTAATTCAAGATTTTGGGCTTAAAATACATTTTAATTTAATATAAACTTCTTGTTGAATCTACAGCCAGCAAACTATCTGTATTCTATTAATTAATACATGAATCTGTTATATATTAATCTGTCATCCATTAATCTGTAATTCATGAATCTGTAATTCATGAATCTGTCATACATTAATCTGTCATTCATTAATATGTCATATATTAATCTGTCGTACATTAATCTGTAATTCATTAATCTGTCATATATGAATCTGTCGTATATTAATCTGTCATACATTAATCTGTCATACATTAATCTGTCATATATTAATCTGTAATTCATTAATCTGTCATACATTAATCTGTCATATATTAATCTGTCATATATTAATCTGTCATTCATTAATATGTCATATATTAATCTGTCATTCATTAATATGTCGTATATTAATCTGTCATACATTAATCTGTCATTCATTAATATGTCATATATTAATCTGTCGTACATTAATCTGTAATTCATTAATCTGTCATATATGAATCTGTCGTATATTAATCTGTCATATATTAATCTGTCATACATTAATCTGTCATATATTAATCTGTAATTCATTAATCTGTCATACATTAATCTGTCATATATTAATCTGTCATATATTAATCTGTCATTCATTAATATGTCATATATTAATCTGTCATTCATTAATATGTCGTATATTAATCTGTCATACATTAATCTGTCATTCATTAATCTGTCATTCATTAATCTGTCGTACATTAATCTGTCGTACATTAATCTGTCGTACATTAATCTGTCATTCATTAATCTGTCATTCATTAATCTGTCATACATTAATCTGTCATCCATAACTATGTCATATATTAATCTGTCATTCATTAATATGTCATACATTAATATGTCATACATTAATCTGTCATCCATAACTATGTCATATATTAATCTGTCATATATTAATCTGTCATACATTAATCTGTCATATATTAATCTGTAATTCATTAATCTGTCATACATTAATCTGTCATATATTAATCTGTCATATATTAATCTGTCATTCATTAATATGTCATATATTAATCTGTCATTCATTAATATGTCATACATTAATCTGTCATACATTAATATGTCATACATTAATCTGTCATCCATAACTATGTCATATATTAATCTGTCGTACATTAATCTGTCATTCAATAATCTGGTGATTGGTGAGCAGTAGAGGTTTTCTAAACATGACCAGAGTTTGGGATTGGAGCAATATCTGCTGGCAACTAAAATCAGTGTGACAGGAGTTTTGTGGTTAATAATCTGTGACCAGAAGCCAACACAAGGGGGCGCACAGCCCACACCAGTCAGTGTGGACTGGAGCCAGCGGCATGCTGGGAAAACACGGCTCTGAGGCTGTGGAGTGAAACCCTCACAACTAACAGGAACAGGAGTTTTATCACGAGTGACAGAAAGAGGGACTTTGGTTCAAAGCTGCTGGTGCTTTGATCGTATAAATTATTATTATATTATCTTGTTTTGCTTTTACCAGGAGCCCCTCCTCTCCACATCAGATGTTCAGGCCTCACGAGAGGCGACCGGTTCAATGACAGACACCTGAGCCGTACCTGGGGAAGTGGAAGAACGACTCGTCAAAATAAAAGCTGTTATGGAAGCCTCGGAAACCTTGATGCTGAGACTGGCCGAAGGGCTGGTTCTCCTCCGTCTGCCCGAAGCGGTCGAAGTTAGAACGCCGCTCCTCATTGGACAGAATCTGTGGGAGGAAGAAAGACACCGGCGAGAGGACTGTGTTATAAAGTTATTCATGTTATATCACCTGCAGGAACACTGTTATGAATGTTATATCACCTGCATAAAGACTGTTATGAATGTTATATGTACTACATAAAGACTGGTATTCATGTTATGTCACCTGCAGGAACACTGTTATGAATGTTATGTCACCTGCATAAAGACTGTTATTCATGTTGTATCACCTGCATAAAGACTGTTATTCATGTTGTATTACCTGCATAAAGACTGTTATTCATGTTGTATTACCTGCATAAAGACTGTTATGAATGTTATATGTACTACATAAAGACTGTTATGAATGTTATGTCACCTGCATAAAGACTGTTATTCATGTTATATGTACTACATAAAGACTGGTATTCATGTTATATCACCTGCATAAAGACTGTTATGAATGTTATATGTACTACATAAAGACTGTTATTCATGTTATGTCACCTGCATAAAGACTGTTATTCATGTTATATGTACTACATAAAGACTGGTATTCATGTTGTATCACCTGCAGGAACACTGTTATGAATGTTGTATCACCTGCAGAAAGACTGTTATTCATGTTATATTACCTGCAGAAAGACTGTTATTCATGTTATATTACCTGCAGAAAGACTGTTATTCATGTTATATCACCTGCATAAAGACTGTTATTAATGTTATATCACCTGCATAAAGACTGTTATTAATGTTATATCACCTGCATAAAGACTGGTATTCATGTTATATCACCTGCATAAAGAGTGTTATGAATGTTATATGTACTACATAAAGACTGTTATTAATGTTATGTCACCTGCATAAAGACTGGTATTCATGTTATATCACCTGCATAAAGACTGTTATTAATGTTATATCACCTGCATAAAGACTGTTATTAATGTTATGTCACCTGCATAAAGACTGGTATTCATGTTATATCACCTGCATAAAGACTGTTATTAATGTTATATCACCTGCATAAAGAGTGTTATTCATGTTATATCACCTGCATAAAGTATAAAATACAGAAAGTGGGACAGACTCCGTGAGCCTCATGCCGGCTGTCAGCTGGACTCGGTATGAAATAGAGTCCACATGACATGTTAAGATAAGATAATCCTTTATTAGTCCTGCAGGGAAACGAAGGGGCTTTTCAGCGGCACAGTGTAACGAGCAAACAAGAGACATCGTAAAGAAGAAACACGTGTTATAAATGAGCATTAAAACCAGTAATACGTGCCCTCGTGTATGTCCAGAACAACTACTACTGTGTTCATACTGCACAGGTGTTACTGCTGTCATGCATCTGCACCCACCTCGTAGGACTTGGACACCTTGATGAACATGTCCTCAGCCTTCGGGTCCTTGTTCTTGTCCGGGTGCCTAGAGGAGCGCACACGGGACAGCGCGCATCAGTCGCGGCTCGTGCAGCGGTATACGCGCGCGCGCGCACAGACACTCACCACTCCTTGGCCAGGTTCTTGTACGCTTTCTTCACTTCGGCTTGGCTCGCGCCCCGGCCGACGCCCAGGATCCGGTAGGGGTCATGTTCGGAAGCCGCTGTCGCCAACAGCACGCTCAGGCTGAGCAGGAAGATGGCGAGCCGGAGGGGACAGGTCCCGGAAGCCATCGCTGCTCCGTCCTCCCGCGGCGCGGGACGCGCGCACACAGCTCGTCTGTTCCGGACGAAAGAGTCGAGCTCACAGCTTACGTGACGCGGCCCGTTGTCTGCTTGAAGGAGAGGTGAAATACAGGCGACATACTGCTGCTTTACCACGACGCCATTACTATCCTGCGCGTCATTACCGCAATGAAACAGCAGGTTTCCGCTTGCGTCTTTCACAATAAAAGCCCGCTTCAGATTCAGATTCAACTTCATTGTTTTTATTGCACAAGTACAAGACAACGACATGCAGTTTTAGCATCTAACTAGAAGTGCAAAGAAGCAGTAAAATTACAGTGCAATGTGCTAGATGAATGACAGAACAAATATGAATAAGATAAATAATAAAAAAGAAAAATAGCAGCATGAGTAGGATAATAATATAGACAGTATGAACACTATATTCATTGAGTATGAAATGCAGGATATGTACACTATATATCCTGCATTTTATACCCACTGATAATACTGTTTATTATTAAATTATTATTAAAATACATACATGTGACATTATTTATATATATATATAGACATACATACATACACACATACATACATACATACATACATACATACATACATACATACATACATACTGGTGAAATATTCTAAATATTTTTGAAGATTTATATAATTTTATGTTTTTGATGTTGTGGACATGCTTTTATTTTGAAGGAAGATAATGTAACGTCCGGTCTCTCCAACGCAAGACACTAGAGCTAATGCGCATGCGCCCATCAGCAGCTGTCCACAAGCTGCCACCCCTCCATTTCATTATCCGTCATAAAACAATATTATATATATTATTTTCATATGCCATATTTAGGTAAGAAATGATTTCCACTGCTCCATTATTATTGTTTATATAACGGTACGTGTAATACCGTAATATGTAGTTGTGATGTCATAACAGCTCTCGGCAAAATTAGCACATTTCCTCTTGTGTAGGTTGTATGTTCTAATACTAATAAGTGTTATAAAAGCAATCAAGAAAAGAAAAATTGTTATTTATTCATTTTACTTCCGGTTCCGGTCCGTCCCTCCGCGCAGAAGTGGGTTGTTTTCCTCAGAAGACTTGAAGATGGACGCAGGGACACCTGGCTGCGCGAGCTAACCTGCGTGTTGGGACCTCTCACGTCACGTGCAGCAGCCCGGGACAGGAGCCTCTCACGCGCTCAGGTAACACATCCTCCGCTGCGGCACGTGACGTTCTGCACGGTTCAACCAGCGCGCCATCTTTTCTGCCCCTCATGCATGTTTGTTTACGTTGCACATATTCCTCCCTGCCGTCCTCCTTCAGCCCGCGTGCTGCAGAGGAGCGTGTTGTCTCAAGCTGTTGTGTGATGATTAACTAGATGATGTCCCAATCTTTGTAGTGTTTCACCTCGGACTCGGCACCATGAATCTGTTCCGGTTAGTGTGCCGCCACAAGACGGCCCTGGTCATCGGCACTGTGTGCAGCTTCGCTGTGGTTCTGGTCTTCTTGGCTAAATGCACCTCAGAAACCCTGAAACAAGCCCACCAGGACCCTCCGGGCCTCGCCCCCCGTGCCAGCGCCCTACAGTCCCGTCCGGAGCAGCAGAACCCCTCGTCCGTGTCCAAAGACCTGTCGGCGTTCCTCGTGGTCCTCATCACAACCGGGCCCAAGTACACGGAGCGGAGGAGCATCATCCGCAGCACCTGGCTGGCCAAGCGGGACTCTGACGTTCTGGCCATGTTCGTGGTGGGAACTCAGGGTCTGTCCGGTGAGGACCAGCAGAACCTGAACACGGAGCAAGGCCGGCACAAGGACCTGCTGCTGCTGCCGGAGCTGCGAGACTCTTACGAGAACCTGACGCTCAAGCTGCTGCACATGTACTCCTGGCTGGACCAGAACGTGGAGTTCAAGTTCGTCCTGAAGGCGGACGACGACACGTTTGCTCGCCTGGAGCTCCTGAAGGACGAGCTGAAGGGCAAAGAGCCCACCCTGTTGTACTGGGGCTTCTTCTCGGGCCGAGGCCGAGTGAAGACGGCCGGCAAGTGGCGGGAAAGCTCCTGGGAGCTCTGTGACTACTACCTGCCCTACGCGCTGGGCGGCGGCTACGTCCTCTCGGCCGACCTGGTGCACTACGTGCGCCTGAACGCCGGCTTCTTCAAGACGTGGCAGAGCGAGGACGTGTCGCTGGGCGCCTGGCTGGCCCCGGTGGACGTACGGCGGACGCACGACACGCGCTTTGACACGGAGTATAAATCCCGTGGCTGCAACAACAAATACTTGGTGACACACAAGCAGAGTCTGGAGGACATGTTGGAAAAGCACCAGACTCTGCAGCGCGACGGCCGGCTCTGCAAAGAGGAGGTGAAGCTGCGCCTGTCCTACGTGTACGACTGGAGCGTGCCGCCCTCGCAGTGCTGCCAGAGGAAGGACGGCATCCCTTAACCCTCGTATCATGTCCCAGCAGCACCTGCATGGGCCTCTGGTCCGTCTGCTGCAGCTGAAGGGACACGTTTCCTCCAGGTGAAGGGACACGTTTCCTCCAGGTGAAGGGACACGTTTCCTCCAGGTGAAGGGACACGTTTCCTCCAGCTGAAGGGACACGTTTCCTCCAGCTGAAGGGACACGTTTCCTCCAGCTGAAGGGACACGTTTCCTCCAGCTGAAGTGACACGTTTCCTCCAGCTGAAGGGACACGTTTCCTCCAGCTGAAGGGACACGTTTCCTTCAGGTGAAGGGACACGTTTCCTCCAGGTGAAGGGACACGTTTCCTCCAGGTGAAGGGACACGTTTCCTCCAGGTGAAGGGACACGTTTTCTCTAGGTGAAGGGACACCTTTTCTCTAGGTGAAGGGACACGTTTTCTTCAGGTGAAGGGACACGTTTTCTTCAGGTGAAGGGACACGTTTCCTTCAGGGTCACCGTGTAAAGTTCTGTAACCAGACAACAACGTTATTGCCTTCAAGTTGAGTAAAAAGCATCTCATTTCATTATTGTTACAAGAACAGAAAAAAGTCAAACGTCATCACGTTGGTCGAGCTATTTTCTTTTCCCGTCTGATTTCAACGGTTTTAAAAGGCTTTAACAATCATTATAGTGTTCTTTGTAGAATAGCTCATTGTGTTTTGGTCGGGTCTGACGTGTGTTGTCTGCTTCCTTGGGTCTGGACTCTGTAACGTCTCACAGCTTCACTGGTGTCCTGATGATGGAAACGTGTCCCAGAGACTGAAGCCCTGCTCCTCTGTGCTCTCTCCTCAGCACCGCTCCGGTCTGCTGCTGCACCTGCAGCATTGTGGGATGTTTCCAGGTGGTTCTGTGTGCACGGAGCAGCGCAGACGGGAGACTCTTACCTGCCATGATGTCTACATGTTTTGTGAAAGCAATTTAAATTGTATCGGTATTTAATTTATTGTTAACTTATTCTGCAGCTGGAGGTTTGTGTTTATAGGATCAGAGGTTTGTGTGTTTGGAGGTGAACAGAATGTGTTTCATTCAGCCTTTTATTCCTCCTTTATGAGGACATTTACAATCAAACGCTCACTTCCATCTACTGAGAGGAAATGTCCAGTTCTGTTAAATGTCTGTTTGCAGAGTCAGAAACTTGATATCGACTACCAGCTGGCACTTGGTCACTTTTTAAAAAACAAGGAATATAGTTTTAATGTCCATGAATGGTGTTGTGTGTTTGCTGAAGTGAAGCTCTCTCCTGAGCGTCCTTCATCCTTCGTGTTCTGACCCGAGACGCCGAGCAGCCTCATCACTCGCCCACAGCTCCTCCTGACGGCCGCTACGTTTAGTTCATTCTGACTCCAGTTGTCACCAGCAGGTTGTCTCCTCTGTCTGTTTGTCTTCTGTCCATGGTCAGCCTCCCTCCATGTTTTATTACAAAATAAATGTATTCTTGTCACTTCTGTTCTGATGTATACATTTGTTTCAGTGTGTCAGTCAAACGCATACAAGCTGTAAGGTTCTCTACGAAGTGCAGAAGAAGACTTGATGAAATGTTTTCTAAACAATATTAAAATAACATCACCTAACTTATACTTCCTCTTCATATCTAGGAGTTATTCTCCTGTAAAACTCTTGAGTTTAATATTTGGTAACACTGAGTCAAACATCTGAGGTCACATGGGCCATGTTCATGTTAGCGCTCGTGAAGAGATTATTACAATCTGAGATGAAAGCAGCGGTCAAACTGGTCCTAAGTTCTCCTGCATGGGACTTGACCCCACACGAGCATCCTCTTGTCCTCTGGCTCTGGTCGTCAGGAGGAAAAGCTCTGCTACGTCTCAGGTTCCTCACATGAACAAACCGATACCACATGCATGGATCCTGGACCACCTCACCAACCGTCCACAGTATGTACAAATACGATAGTGTGAGTCAGACCTGGTGTCCTGCAGCACAGGGTTCCCACAAGGAACCGTTCTGGGTCCTTTCCTCTTTTCCACATACACCTCAGACTTCAAACACATCTCTGATAACTGAACCAGGACTTTATAGGATGGTGCCAGAGGAACCGCCTCCAGATAAACGGCATCACGACCGCCGACAGGAGGAGACGGGACAAACTGGTAAAGAAGGCCAGCAGTGCTGAGGTGTTCCCTGGACCCTAACCCTGGGAGACAGGAGGCTGATGCTAAGCTATCGCCTGGTGATCCACGCCTGCCAGCCCATGCAGGACTCTGCAGCTCCTTTCTCCCCGGTGTGTGAAGGAGACTCCTCTCCTGGATCCGCTCCGTCCTCTGGTTGGTTTAGTTTTCCTGCCTTACCGGGAATAGTTTTATTTATTCAGAAATCTCTTTCAGCTTCATGAACCAAACTCACAAAACACAAGCAAGATCCCTCACAATAGTATTAATTATCTTACTTGTATCGCTGTCTGGAAAAAAGATTTAAACTGTAAAAATAAAAAGTGAAAGTTAAAAATATAAAATGTTAAAAATATCTATATTTTATATATATATATATATATATATATATATATATATATATATATATATATATATATATATATATATACATATATATATATATATACATATATATATATATATATATATATATATATATATACATATATATATATATATACATATATATATATATATATATATATATATATACATATATATATATATATATATATATATATATATATATATATATATAGAACTGAATCAGAATTATGTTTAACCCCCCAAAACTTTTCATAAACGTATTTTTACCTCGAACACATTGTTGAAGTTTAACATCAAATCTTTTTCCAACACTCGGCCTGCAGCTGCTGTTCTCCGGCCGCCCACGAGGGGGCACTGATGCTAGAAGCTTGAGACGCTCTGAAACCGGAAATGACCACCGAGTAGACTGTCTCCACTTTCTGTTCCATGGTGGGCTGCTGATTTAGGAAACAGTCATTTAACGGCGTCAAAAAGCAAACTGCGAATATGACGAATGGTAAGTGTGTCGTGTTGCTCAGCGAGGAGGGCGCGCGCGCTCGAGCTGGCGGACGAGCGCGCGACCTGGATGAGTGTGACGTGGCCTGTTAGCCTGTCAGTATGTTAGCATGTTAGCATGTTATCTGTCAGTCTGTTATCATGTTATCTGTCAGTCTCTTAGCCTGTTTGTTAGCATGTTAGCCTGTTATCCGTCAGTCTATAAGCCTGTCCGTATGTTGGGATGTTATCTGTCTGTTAGCCTGTCCGTATGTTAGCATGTTATCTGTCTGTTAGCCTGTCCGTATGTTAGCATGTTATCTGTCTGTTAGCCTGTCCTTATGTTAGCATGTTATCTGTCTGTTAGCCTGTCCGTATGTTAGCATGTTATCTGTCTGTTAGCCTGTCCGTATGTTGGGATGTTATCTGTCTGTTAGCCTGTCCGTATGTTAGCATGTTATCTGTCTGTTAGCCTGTCCGTATGTTAGCATGTTATCTGTCTGTTAGCCTGTCCGTATGTTAGCATGTTATCTGTCTGTTAGCCTGTCCGTATGTTAGCATGTCATCTGTCAGTAAAAAAATGTTAAACTAACAGACTGTTTAACAGACTACGTGTTTTGTTTTGAGCTGAATATGTATTGCACTCGGCTACCTTGCAGGTGAAGCAGACTGACATTATTATTATTATTATTATTATTATTATTATTATTATTATTATTATTATCTTCCTTAGTGTACTCCTTCGATGGCATCCTGACTTTTGGGCTGCTGTTCATCTGCACGTGTGCGTACCTCAAGAAGGTACCTCGCCTCAACAGCTGGCTGCTGTCAGAGAAGAAAGGAGTGTGGGGTGTCTTCTACAAAGGTAGATGTCTTCAACACACACACCACACACACACACACACACACACACACACACACACACACACACACACACACACACACACACCTGTATTTTCTACACTTCATGTTCCTGTGAGAAAACCTAAAACCGGAGAAGTTATTCCTTAACTCATTCTATTGTAATGGCCCAGCCTGTTGTTCTTGTTGTTAGCTCCACCTGCGTTCTTCAAGCTTAAAGAAGGTAACATGTGCAATGGGGAAAAGGCAGATGTGTGTAGCGGTAAACAAATGAAAAAAGCCTGAAAGCTCCAAGTCAGAAGCTAACTCTGTCAGTGTTTCATCTCCAACACAAGGCTTTGTTGTACATAGTTCACGTTGAATGTAATATGTTTATACATTGACTGTTCAATGTTCTTCTCTCCTCCTTATCCTCCGTCTCTCTTCTCAGCTGCGGTGATTGGGACGCGGCTCCACATTGCCGTGGCTGTTTCCTGCTTGCTCATGGGTTTCTACGTCGTCTTCTTCAAATGATAGTCCGGCCGGGACGGGACACTGAACGGGTGCCGGCTGAGATGGACCGTGGTCGTGAGCTCATCCTCGTTAGGGGAAACTTCTTGGATCGCCTGAGCGATGAAAGCCCTCTGGCCCCGTGGAGCCGTGAGACGGACCAGCCGGTGGTCGGGTCCATCACTCCTCCCGTGACATTTGTATGCACGACAGACATTAAGGGCATCCAGAATCTACTCCGCGGTTATTACAGAGGAGCCGCACGGTTGGGTCACATGGTATCATTCTGTTGTAGGGTAACACTGTTTGTTGTCTCCATACACACCCCACCATATTTACATTGAAGGATGCGGAAGATGGAGGGGCAGTGTGTGCGTTGTACCTCTACACAACCTAAAATTAGCCAGAATGTATATATTTGGAAAAAGATATGACCAGTAGAGATTTGTCAGTGAAAATGATGAATTGTTTTTTTTTCTGTATCCCTCTTGTGTCGAGGTGTAGGGAACAAACAAAGCTAATATTTAAAGCCGTTCTAGTGTACACTATATTTGACCTTTTCTCAACAGTGCTGTGTGGCATGTCTTGAAGGAGCTGTATGCAGAAGGCAGCGTCTGGGCCGCGATCCCACGTGGAGGTCGTCATCCACCTCATGAGCGCTGCTCCCCGCTCGCTGCAGGGCAGCGGCCATTAGCAGAGGGGCATGAACACAAGAGGAGGCGGGGGAAGGAATGTGGGCGGTTTTACAGACGAAATGGACTCGCATGCTCTAACGTGCACACGGCCGGCTACCAGAACCAGAGGCTCGTGTTACAACACTAACAGGAAGTGGGACCACAGGCTCTGCTCAGGAAGCCGCTGTGTTCATGTTATGAATGTGTGATGCAGCTCCTTCAAGCTTTGCTTTAGGGTTGAAATACACATGTTGCACAGGTGTATGCTGTATTTACTCTGACATCTAATACTTTAACATGTTTTAAACGTCACAAACACGTGAAGACACGTAGGAGACAAAGTTCTACTGCAACTGTAGAGTAAAGAATAACTTTGACATGTTGTAAAATTAGATCTCTATGTCCGACTTGCCTAAACATTTATATAATTTAAATGCAATGCCAAATAGTGATGGTGCCTCTTATCCCATCTTAATTACATAGTTATTCTGAGTTTAATTCTGCCACTTTATGTTACATTTTTAAAGGATGAAATTGTTTCAAGAGGGGAAGCAATGCAATTTTTATTAAAATATTATTCGGACGATTTCTGTGTTTGTGGTCTTATTCAATGTATCGCACAAGTCCCTTTTATGTTTTATTGATTTCATTTGAGTCCTTGTTTTGCTGTTAGCTTCGTTCTTCCTGTCGAGCCTCATGTGGACGAGTCCTTCCTGATGCTGAAGGCGAGTAAAGCACGCTGCATGTTATGTTGTCTTGCTAATATGATGTTTGTCCCCTGAAGCCACACAACTTGTTTCCCATCTTTTTTATTCTTCTCCCCACAAACAGATCAAATATTAATGAGTTATTTTCTAACAGCCTGTGACTGAAGGTCAGCCATAATTCATCTATGACATTTAGCTTCTAGCATCACATCACCTGATTGTAGTGATCCTTCATCTTTGATGACGTAGTTCTACAAACGGCCACGCCTTGCTTCAGCCGTGTGATGCATGACGTCACACATTGACGGACACTGCAGCTATCAATCTGTTTTATACGATGAGATGTTATTCTGCTGTGTCTGAGCTGTTCATCTGTATTTAACCACCTAACTATAATCTATATATAGTAATGCACAATGTTCAGTCAGATGGTATTACATGACGTCATCACATCACATCAGCAGCTCGGGCTTCCCCTGCTGTTCTCCTGCCGTGCACTCAGTTCTCGCGAGAAAAAACATTGTTGACGGGAGCGTTGATCGACGAAGGGACGTGCGCGGTCACGTGTCCGCGCGCGCCCAGCAGAGCGAGCGAGAGAACAGCGCGAACAACATCAGCTCGCGCTCCCCGGCTGCTTCCTGGCTGCGCGCTCCGGCAGAGGAAGTTGTCTCCGAGCGCCCCGACGCACGCGGACCGCTGCTGGGGGGCTTTGTGCGCAACTGCACACCAACTGCACACAATCTGCACACAATCTGCACGAGCGTGCGGCTGAAGTCGTGCGTGTCGGACCCGCTCAGCCCGCGGGCTCCCGGCAGCAGCAGCAGCGCGTCGTGCCGCGCGGGGCGGAGAGAGACAGCACAAGTTTCCGCTTGTTGGGCGCTACGCGGCGGGGCGATCCGCAGGAATGTCGCAGAAGGAGAGACCCACTTTCTACCGGCAGGAGCTCAACAAAACCGCGTGGGAGGTCCCGGAGCGGTACCAGAACCTCTCCCCGGTGGGCTCCGGGGCGTACGGGTCCGTCTGGTAAGCAGTTGTTGCGGGGTGCTACCGGCAGCGCGGCGCGTTGCACAACGGGCTCCTCCACCCACAGAGGCCCGCCACAGGCACCTCCCCACGGGCTGCGGGCCACCCGCGAAGGCGGACCCGGGGGGGGGGGGGGGGTGTTTACATCCTCACTGGGCTGCTATGAGATGAGACACCGTGCACCTTCGGGTGGTTCGCGTCTCTTCGTTGGGTAGGAGGAGGGAGGAATGGGGAGGGGGGGGGGGGGGCGCTGTAAACACACGTGATGCCCGGACAGGACCAGACCCCACCAGACCAGACGGGCCGCTCTGGCCCCGGGTACCGGGCTGAGTGTTCCTCGTGGCTTCCTCTGCAGGAGAAGTGGCCCCGCGTGCGGGTCCCCGCGTGCGGGTCCCAGCAGCACGAGCCTCCACTACAGCAGCAGGCCGTCCTGCACGCGCAGCCTGCTGCTGCACCCTGCATGCATTATGCATTTTCTAGTCGGGTGCAGCCTGCAGAGTACCAGAAGGTCACGTGGTTTTCAGAAAGCAGGCCCCCTCGCGCACAGTGAGAGCTTTCTACAGGAGCCCATTCGACGACACCGATGACTCTAGAATGATGTCACCCTTTCCCGTTGTGGTACACCCGTGACTCACAGTCCCGAGGTTAGGCAGTGAGTTTACTCTCATGGAGTCATGGAGGAGGACTTTATTCACACAATATGTATTTACTTCCACATCTTTAACTGTTGACGGGTGCTTTTTGCAGTTTTTACAGTTGTTGGTGGTGAATGAACAGTTAGAATTGTGAGTGAAGTGGATGCTTTGGAGCTGCAGGAGTTGTGTAGTTGTGTAGTTGTGTAGATCCCTTCTCACACTGGAGATCAAACCCTGCTGAGGCCCTGAGGTCAAACCCAGGGCATCGCCTGTTGAGGCAGATTAAACATTTATAGATGTTCAACCTCCTTCCTTCATATCTTTGTCTCCAGTCATGTTTTTGAATATGTTCAAGAGAGTGTGATGAAGGCAAATGCAGGAACAGCCTTCAGCGGCGATGCTGCTCAGTTCATTTCATGATGAGAGCCCCTCATCAGGACCAGGGAGCTTCAGCACCTCATCGGATCGAAGGATTCCCAAATATTTCCTCCCCAAACGTGCCGGCTGCTCCGTCACCTGCTGCTGCTTTGTAGTTTCACCTGAGGACATTCCTTGTGTTCTGTAGGAGGTCTGGACCAGGGGGAGGAGTCAGGAGGTCCTTGTGACCACAGTCTGCGTCGTCAGAATGAAGCCTTGAAGTCTCAGGACGGTGTTTCTCACCTGCAGCGTGTCGCTGTGGTCAGCTCTCTTTCAACTATTCCACATGTTACGTATTGAAGCATGAGCTTGTAAAAGACGTTCTCCATCGAGCTGTCACTTGGCGTCAGCAGGTTCTCTTGGTTCTGACCGTGGTTCTGCTTCCTGCTCGTCAGGAAGCAGAACCACGTGGCGCCGCGTCACGAGGTGCTCAGCGAGCTGCGCGCAGCACCACGAGCACTGAAATCAATCGCTAATCTGCAGCAGAGGAATGCATCGAGCTGCAGAACAATATGTTTGGTTTTGATGTATCATAACAGTCATTTCACAGACTTTACCAAGCAGCTTATGCACAGACGCTGAAAGACTTGAACATTACCAGACATTTAATAACACAATGTAAAGAGGATTTCATACATATTCACTGCACATCTACACAGTTATTGATCAGAACGTTGTGTAGGAACTTTCTCCTGCTTTCCTTCAGACATTCACATATTTCATATTTGCTTCTTAAAACACGTTAACATTTACAAAAAGGTCTCTGTGCTTCTGCTCAAGACGCTCTGCTGCCTGCACTGGTGAATATTAGAATATGTAGTGTCTGGTCTCGCTTAATGAAACCAATGTGATATTAATATAATAATTATAATTATAATTATAATAACAGCTAATCTGGGAGGCGGTGCAACTTGTGGTGCGTTCGGCTGACGCGCTCGTGGTTCAAACCACCGCGACTCGTCAGCTCAACAGGAGCTCACGCTTCAACCAGCAGCTACAGGATTCAGTCTGTGACGTCACCAGAGAAGAAGAGTGGTGATGTCACCAGAGAAGAAGAGTGGTGATGTCACCAGAGAAGAAGAGTGGTGATGTCACCAGAGAAGAAGAGTGGTGATGTCACCAGAGAAGAAGAGTGGTGATGTCACCAGAGAAGAAGAGTGGTGATCAGCTGCAGACGCCGTGCTGCTGAGATGCAAAGAGAGAAACCTTTTGAAATGAATGAAAGCTGCACTCGTTCTCCTGCGTTCTGCTTTGCTTCATCACTGCAGAGCAAACTGGAAACCATCTTGTGTTCATGTGATGATGAAGATGAAGCTGTAAACCCTGCTGGTGTTGCTCCTGCTGTGTCAACACAGTTATCTCACTCACGAGGTCGTCGAGGCTCCTAAACCGAGCCAGATTAAATCATAATGCTGCTCGCTTCACAGCCCTGAGAGGAACAGCTCACGTCCTGCAGGAAGCAGCTGAGGCACGATGAAGATGAAGGTGCATCAGTCTGTTTTAATGCACACGGATGTTGTGGTGACATTTTCTCTGTGTGCTGGTTTCACACGTGTGAAACGTGACGTCATGTTTCTGATGTGAGAGTTGAGTTGAAATGTGTTTCAAGTCCAGATGACGGATATCGACCTGCTGAAACACTCAGGATGTAGACATGACGCTCTGCATGCGCTCCTCCTCCTTCTGAGGACGCTCCTCCCTCATAGGAGGCTCCTCCCTCATAGGACGCTCCTCCCTCCTAAGAGGCTCCTCCCTCATAGGAGGCTCCTTTCTCATAGGAGGCTCCTCCCTCATGAGGAGGCTCCTTTCTCATAGGAGGCTCCTCCCTCATAAGGAGGCTCCTCCCTCCTAAGAGGCTCCTCCCTCATAGAAGGCTCCTCCTTCCTAAGAGGCTCCTCCCTCCTAGGAGGCTCCTCCCTCCTAGGAGGCTCCTCCCTCATAGGAGGCTCCTCCCCCATGAGGAGGCTCCTCCCCCATGAGGAGGCTCCTCCCCCATGAGGAGGCTCCTCCCCCATGAGGAGGCTCCTCTCTCCTAGGAGGCTCCTCTCTCCGAGGAGGCTCCTCCCTCCTAAGAGGCTCCTCCCTCATAGAAGGCTCCTCCTTCCTAAGAGGCTCCTCCCTCATGAGGAGGCTCCTCCCTCCTAGGAGGCTCCTCCCTCATAGGAGGCTCCTCCCTCCTAAGAGGCTCCTCCCTCATAGGAGGCTCCTTCGTCCTAGGAGGCTCCTCCCTCCTAAGAGGCTCCTCCCTCATAGGAGGCTCCTCCCTCATGAGAAGGCTCCTCCCTCATGAGAGGCTCCTCCCTCATGAGAGGCTCCTCCCTCATGAGGAGGCTCCTCCCTCATGAGAGGCCCTCCCTCATGAGGAGGCTCCTCCCTCATGAGAGGCTCCTCCTTCATGAGGAGGCTCCTCCCTCATGAGGAGGCTCCTCTCTCCTAGGAGGCTCCTCTCTCCTAGGAGGCTCCTCCCTCATGAGGAGGCTCCTCTCTCCTAGGAGGCTCCTCCCTCATGAGGAGGCTCCTCCCTCATGAGGAGGCTCCTCCCTCTACAGTTCATGTTTTCCTGCTCGTCTCTTATTGCACTTCCATTTATTGCAGACTAATTGGACGCTGTATGCTTAGACCCCTCTTGTTTGTCCTGCAGATTAGCGTGTGTGTGTGTGTGTGTGTGTGTGTGTGTGTGTGTGTGTGTGTGTGCTTCAGCCTTGGTGTAGTATGTTTACTGAGTGACACACAGCAGTGCTGCTGCAGGCCTGGAGCAGCGAGTCCAGAGGGTGTGTGAGATTATCTGTGAGCAGCTGGAAAGAAACACTCTGCTTATCTTCATGTCCTCGTGGTGGATGTGTGTCACTGTGCGCCCTGCGCACACCGCTCTTCATGAAAAGTGTTCGTGTGGTGAGCTGGACCTCCACGGCTTCATTCTGTGCATCAGGGAGAAGGTCCTCTGGTTGTAGAGAGTTCTGATCCGATGGAGGTCTGGGATGTTGTTGCAGACTGTGAAGCTCTGAGGATCCTTTGTGACTTTGTGATTTGGTGCAATACAAGATAAACAGCACCTGACTGACTCGCCCACCAACGGGCTGCTGCTCCCAGTCACAGGTCCACAGTTCAAAGCAGCAGCTTGTGCAACCTGTTGAAGGGAAATGACTCTCTCTCTTCCAGTAACACAGCGACAGCAGGGCCTCGACCTCTGCACTGAAAGGTCACCGTGCACTTACCCTGCTGTTGTCCATGCTCTCTGGAGCAGCTGGTGTCTTTCTCCTGGTCCTTCCCTTCACTCCCAGTAACCTGGCTCTGTGCTGCTGTTGCTCCAGTGAAGGTAAAGATAAGAGACTGACTTCACTGGATTTGCTCAAATCAGCTTTGCATTTGCAGCTTTGATGGTTATTTCGTTTGTGTTGATTCATTCGTCCTTTATCCAAGCCCTGAGTAAACAAGGGGAACTCCTGGGTGGGCTTCACTCTCTCGTCCTGCTCAGTCTTGTCCTCAGGCCTCAGGCTGCAGGGTGAGAAGCTCACCACACTGAGGGTGTGCAGCTCTCAGCTCTGGTGACTGGCTGAAGGCCGCCTGAGCCCGTTCCTCCGGCCTGAAGAAAGGAAATGTTCCCGTCTCACATGAGGAGTGTTCTTCAGCTCATGTGTCTCTGGTCTCTGTGTTGCAGCTCGGTGTATGACGTGAAGACGGGCCTGAAGATCGCAGTGAAGAAGCTGTCCAGACCTTTCCAGTCCATCATCCACGCCAAGAGAACCTACAGAGAGCTGCGTCTGCTCAAGCACATGAAGCACGAGAACGTGAGCGTGTGTGTGTGTGTGTGTGTGTGTGTGTGTGTGTGTGTGTGCGTCACAGTGTAACCCAGCAGCAGTGGTCCGTGTGTGTGTCACATGCTCCTGCTCTGCTTCATGAAGCTGTGGTGCAGCAGCAGCTGCTCTGCTGGTGATGCTTCATTTGAAGGTTTTCTGGGTTCGTTCTGATCATTCAGAGTCGTGTCACAAGCTGCAGCTCCGTCCGGTTGTTCTTGAGATCATGAACGAGCACGTTGCACTTCCTGTTTCTCCGTAACGGAGCGCTGCATGAGCTGCACGGCCCGGCGGCGGCTGCCTCTGCAGAGGCTGCGTGTTGCCAGGAGACTCCCTGCGTTCTGGGTAGGAGAGCCAGCGAGGACCAATCAGCTGATTGTTGTGGCTGCAGCTGACCAATCAGCTGTGGCTGTGTGTGCTGTGTGGGCGGGCTGCTGCTGCAACACAGCCTCTCTCCAGAGGGCAGGGTGGCACACACACACACACACACACACACACACACACACACACACACACACACACACACACACACACACACACGTGATAATCCTCTCGTATGCATCCTGTCTTTGTCCTCTTTCTCTCTTTTTCTGCTCAGTTCAAACAGAAAACAGTCTGTTTGTGCTCGTAATCATCTCACGCTACTTTGTCACGTTGACACGTTGTTTTGTTGTTGTCGTTTTGTTGTTGTCGTTGTGTTGTTGTCGTTTTGTCGTTGTCGTTTTGTCATCTCAAAGTTTAAACTTCACCAGACGATGTTCGCTGCTTCCTCTGATTCATTCTGTTGTTATCGGATCATTTATGTGACGACACAAACTACCCAAACAGAGCTTGTGTGTGTGTGTGTGTGTGTGTGTGTGTGTGTGTGTGTATATAAATGATCGTTCTTTATTGTCAGTTTGTTGTTTTGCATTGAAAGCACGTTCGCTAATATTGAAGTTCATCAAATGTTTTTTTTCCTCAAACTGTGTGTGTGTGTGTGTGTGTGTGTGTGTGTGTGTGTGTGTGTGTGTGTGTGTGCGTGTGTCTGCAGGTCATCGGCCTGCTGGACGTCTTCACACCAGCTACCAGCCTGGAGGAGTTCAACGACGTGTAAGTCTTCTGTTCATAACTCATAACTTCATGTGAGTCCAGCGACCGGCAGGTGTTACCAAGGTGATGCAGCTCACAGCTAGTCTCCATGGCAACCTGTGTGTGTGTGTGTGTGTGTGTGTGTGTGTGTGTGTGTGTGTGTGTGTGTGTGTGTGTGTGTGACCAGCAATAAGAGCGTCTGTGCAGCCAATCCTCTGAAGAGAAGCACATGTTTTTACACGTGTGTGGTCATGCTGCTCATGTTGGGTTCTATTATAGATCATATGTATAATGTATGATCAATATAACTCTATAAACCTGTAGTTTATAGAGTTATATAGATCATACATTATACATATGATCTATATAACTCTATAAACCTGTAGTTTATAGAGTTATATAGATCATACATTATACATATGATCTATATAACTCTATAAACCTGTAGTTTATAGAGTTATATAGATCATACATTATACATATGATCTATATAACTCTATAAACCTGTAGTTTATAGAGTTATATAGATCATACATTATACATATGATCTATATAACTCTATAAACCTGTAGTTTATAGAGTTATATAGATCATACATTATACATATGATCTATATAACTCTATAAACCTGTAGTTTATAGAGTTATATAGATCATACATGATACATATGATCTATATAACTCTATAAACCTGTAGTTTATAGAGTTATTATAGCTCATACATTATACATATGAGTTATAATAACTCTATAAACCTGTAGTTTATAGAGTTATTATAGCTCATACATTATACATATGATCTATATAACTCTATAAACCTGTAGTTTATAGAGTTATATAGATCATACATTATACATATGATCTATATAACTCTATAAACCTGTAGTTTATAGAGTTATTATAGCTCATACATGATACATATGAGTTATAATAACTCTATAAACCTCTAGTTTATAGAGTTATTATAGCTCATACATTATACATATGAGTTATAATAACTCTATAAACCTGTAGTTTATAGAGTTATTATAGCTCATACATTATACATATGATCTATATAACTCTATAAACCTGTAGTTTATAGAGTTATATAGATCATACATTATACATATGAT
>NW_027176176.1:430000-450000 GCF_023055335.1 Clinocottus analis | reverse complement strand
TCTCACATGAAATACAACATTACTATTGTTCATAGAACTGTGTAAATATGACAAACAGTATTTGTACACCAGTACTTCAGTCAAACAGCGTATTGTATTGGTCATCCCTCCTGAGTCACATCTCAGACGAGCCCTTTGACTCATTTCATGAGTTTAGACCTCACTGGCTCATGAGCAGCTGCAGGTTCTCATTTAAAGGATGAACAGGAACGTCAAAGAGTTAAAGAGTCACAGTTCAGTGTTGATGTCAAGGTGTCATTCACCTGGACACGAGTCTACAGATCTGACTCATATACATGAGTCTGGATCTGACTCATACGTGAGTATGGATCTGACTCATACGTGACTATGGATCTGACTCATACGTGAGTATGGATCTGACTCATACGTGAGTCTGGATCTGACTCATATACATGAGTATGGATCTGACTCATGTGTATGAGTATAGATCTGACTCATATACACGAGTATGGATCTGACTCATACACGAGTCTGGATCTGACTCATGTACGTGAGTCTGGATCTGACTCATGTACGTGAGTCTGGATCTGACTCATACGTGAGTATGGATCTGACTCATATACATGAGTATGGATCTGACTCATATACATGAGTATGGATCTGACTCATATACATGAGTCTGGATCTGACTCATATACATGAGTCTGGATCTGACTCATATACATGAGTATGGATCTGACTCATATACATGAGTCTGGATCTGACTCATACGTGAGTCTGGATCTGACTCATATACATGAGTATGGATCTGACTCATATACATGAGTATGGATCTGACTCATATACATGAGTATGGATCTGACTCATACATGAGTCTGGATCTGACTCATACGTGAGTCTGGATCTGACTCATATACATGAGTCTGGATCTGACTCATACGTGAGTCTGGATCTGACTCATATACATGAGTATGGATCTGACTCATACGTGAGTCTGGATCTGACTCATATACATGAGTATGGATCTGACTCATACGTGAGTCTGGATCTGACTCATATACATGAGTATGGATCTGACTCATACGTGAGTCTGGATCTGACTCATGCACACGTGTTGCTCCTCTTTGTTCCATATCTTATAGATATCATATATCATATCTCCCTGCAGCAGGTCGTTACCGTCCCGTCAGCTCGACCTCCATCTTCTTCTGATGACGCTGCGTTTCCATAACTGACATGTTCTTTCATCCTGATGCGTTTATAGATCACTATTGATGTGTATTGAATGTCGGGCAGCAGTCTGCTCTGTATTTATGATCTTTTATGTTTGTATATCGCTGTAAAAGAGAATATTATTTGTCAGAATTCAATGTTCTTTTTATTATTTATGGAAAGCTTACTGTTTAAAACCAATAATATCTTTAATAATCTCTGTCAGTCTCAGCTGTTATCCACCATATTAATAACCTTATGGTTTAATTAATAACCTTATGTTTTAGTTAATAACCTCACGGTTATTATATGGTTATCCACCATATTAATATCTACCATATTAGTACCCTTATGGTTTAATTAATAACCTTATGGTTTAATTAATAACCTCATGGTTATTATATGGTTATCCACCATATTAATGACCTTATGGTTTAATTAATAACCTCACGGTTATTATATGGTTATCCACCATATTAATGTCTACCATATTAGTACCCTTATGGTTTAATTAATAACCTTATGGTTTAATTAATACCCTCATGGTCATTAATATGGTTATCCACCATATTAATGACCTTATGGTTTAATTAATAACCTTATGGTTTAATTAATACCCTCATGGTCATTAATATGGTTATCCACCATATTAATAACCTTATGGTTTAATTAATAACCTTATGGTTTAATTAATACCCTCATGGGTTTCCATCCGTTCATCTTCTGGTCTCTGTTCATGTTCGGTAGTTTAGAGCAGTTTTAAACATTTATATAACTTATTTTGCTCACTGAGGTACTGCCCTCCAAAAGAATCATATTAATAAGGAATTCAGTGAAAAACATCCAAACCAAACACAGTATTGTTTCATACAACCCGCTGAAGCGTCTGGAACATCATCCTGTAAATGTTTTCCATGTTCTCACTGTCCACCAACGTCCTTCATGTCATTTCATTTCATACGTTTCTAATGTATTATTTTATTCTTTGTGTGTTAAATCAAGATTTGATATTATCCCGTGATTCTTGTAATATTGACTGTTTCTGGAGTAATGCTAGAAATATATCTGCTCTTCATTTGATCTTTTAGCAGCGCTCGTGTTTGTGGGAAAGAGTTTATCACTGGATGCTGAAGCTCTTTGTACTTTTCAACCAGGATATTAATCTTTTACATATCCAAATGTCCGCCGGTAGTTTGGTAATTGGTTTCTGCTTTCTTTGCCCGACATGTGTTCATATGTTTTACATTTTAAAATGTATCAGCACGCCACACGCCTGTAAATAGCACACGAGAAAATAAAGGCCCTATTTTTCAAACCTGTAGCGTGTTCATGAATAATTCTTTCAGTGAATATATGAAGTTCTTTCCTTGAGTCTCAAAGCTCATGATATATGAACATAACAGGTAACCTGTCAGGTAATGTTTGCCTAGCCGGTGAATAAATAAATGATTAGAGGTCAGTCACTCAATGTTCTCCATCTTTACAGGAAACATACGACGAACACAATGTCCTTCACACGTTCACGCTTTATCATGGAAATCCTTTCCAGCAGGGAATGAAACTACATGGATTAAAAAGTATAATTAAGAATCTTATCCAACTTTGTTGTCGACACGTTGCTGTGTAACAGTCACTTTATTAGCGCTTCAGCTGCATTTTATTAATGGAAAACTTGTTTGAGAATTTCCATCACGACTGAATCAACTCCAGTGGACGTCTGACTGATATTAGCAAACGTTGTGGTCAACATGTTAAGATGAGATAAGAGGTTCCTTTATTAGTCCTGCAGAGGAGAGATGGCAGCAGCAGCAGGTAAAGTGCACAAGAGACACATCGTGAAGTAAAAAAAACTCTAATAATCCACAATCCCAGCACCTCCACCAGGTGATAGCTTAGCATCATCCTCCTGTCTCCCAGCACCTCCACCAGGTGATAGCTTAGCATCATCCTGTTGTCTCCCAGCACCACCAGGTGATAGCTTAGCATCATCCTGTTGTCTCCCAGCACCTCCACCAGGTGATAGCTTAGCATCATCCTGTTGTCTCCCAGCACCTCCACCAGGTGATAGCTTAGCATCATCCTGTTGTCTCCCACCACTTAGTATATTCTTCTCTTCTCAAAACTCTTTTATTTATTGTAATTTCTGATTGAAGACTTTTCTGTTTGTTGTTGCCTTTAATCTAACCAGAATCAATGATATTGTAGCGACCCTGTACAGGTAAATATTAATACATTTTTGCATTTACTGCATTACATTTCTTAAACTGTACTGCTATTGCTGTTATTAGATTGTTAGCTCTTTAATGTTTAAAGGAATGTTCTTAATTGTTTTTAAATCGTATTTTCTTCTGCATTGTATCATTGAATCGCCCTGTTGTTGAAATGTACAAATAAACTTGCCTAATGTATTTGTTTGTGAACTGGTGCTGAATTGTTGTGTCTTGAAGTGTATTTGTACCTCATGTTTGTGTAGTAGAGCACCGTTATGCTCCTATTCGTGAGTATTAGCTGAGGACAGTTCCTTCATCGACCCCTACAGCTCAACTCTGTTGGGTCGTTCCCTTTCGCGCACTTTAGATTACCAACATTTCCAACAGTCCGTGAACGCAGCTTCATCTCCAGACTGCTTAGCGCCATGGAAAGAAAAGGTAAGGCTGCATTAACTTACTCCTGAACGCATTTCACGGGTACTTCCTAAAACACACGCCCGTGTTGGTTCAAGATAATTATCTGGAAACGGCTTCTGGCTTTTAGCCGCCGCCACGGACCACGCGGCAGGCCGGCGGAGTCCAGGAGGACCATGCGCTCTGCTGCGCGTGTTCACGGACAGCTAGCTGCGGCTAGCTCCGGTGGGTGACTGCCGTTAGCTTCGGCTCGCTCCGGTGGGTGACTGCCGTTAGCTTCGGCTAGCTCCAGTGGGTGACTGCCGTTAGCTTCGGCTAGCTCCGGTGGGTGACTGCCTTTAGCCCCGGGTTGCTCCGGCTCGCTCCAGTGGGTGACTGTTGTTAGCTCCAGCTAGCTCCAGATGGAGACTGCCTTTTGCTCCGGCTAGCTTCAGTGGGAGACTGTCGTTAGCTGCGGCTAGCTCCGACGTTAGCATCCGAGTGTGTGCCAACACCTCAGGTAAACTCGAGCACAGTAATAAGCCTCTTTAACAGGTGCACCAGGACCCAGCTTGGTAGTGGGCAACACGTAGGACAGCACCACGTCACAGTTGGTCTCCCAGCGGACGTTAGCTCTTTGGAGGCTAAGTGAGCTGCTAACGTAGCCCGTATATAGTACATGAGTATATTACTGTGTATGTGCATCACCTACTAGCTCATCATGGCGGGTTTAGGGTGTATCTCACGTGACCTGACTGGTTTCTTTCTACGTTGTAGTTCTCGCAATGCAAGCCAGGAAGAAGAGGACAAAGCCGAGGAAACCTGGGAAAAAGTAAGTTGTGAGGGCTTGTTGTTGTCAGATCACAGCTGATGGTCCATGAAGCTCTCCAGGTGCATACAGGAGCTCCCCGGGAGCATACAGGTGTATCCAGGTGTATACACCCCTTTACCTTCAGCCAGCCCTGCTTCCTCTTTCGACAATCTCTCCTGTCTGCTTAGTTTCAACAGTCTCGACAGCTTCTTCAATTGCAGGGATCACAGAATTTACCTTTTAGTTAAAGATTGTCGTCTTTTTTTAGTTACGTTTTCAGGTTTTAAGGAGCACCTGTGTGCTATTAATTTATAAGTTTATTTATGGAAACATATGCTTGATCAACATTGGAGAAAAAGATGTCATTGGAACGTATGTGACACTCGGAAGTATGAATGACGTCTTGTATCCTGATTTGATTGAGTTATGGGTCAGAAACATAGTTTTTATGAGCAAACTGTCAGTCAGGAGTTCCATGTTTTAACGAGCTTACCTGCCTCCATGATCTGTGTGTCACTGCTGTTGCTCCAACGTGAGACTGTGTTGATGAATGAGACTTATAATCAGGCCAAACGACCATGAATGAAGCACACACCTGTATCTGTGTTTAGGACAGCAGCACACACCTGTATCTGTGTTTAGGACAGCAGCACACACCTGTATCTGTGTTTAGGACAGCAGCACACACCTGTATCTGTGTTTAGGACAGCAGCACACACCTGTATCTGTGTTTAGGACAGCAGCACACACCTGTATGTGTTTAGGACAGCAGCACACACCTGTATCTGTGTTTAGGACAGCAGCACACACCTGTATCTGTGTCACTGTCCCCTCTTGTCAGCTGCGCAAGAGTTTCAAGCTGAAATGCATAATTTTGGCCAATAACCATCAAGCAAGTGGCGAGCATCTCTCTCTCTTACCCCCCCTGCACCGATTTTGCTCCTTTTCTCCCTCGCTCCTTCCCTGGCTCCCTCCCTCTACGTTCCTCCCTCCCCTCCTTTCTTCCCTCTCTCCTTCCCTCCCTCCCTCCCCTCCTTCCCTTCCTCGCTCCTTTCCTCGCTCCTTCCCTCCATCGCTCCCTCACTCCCCTCTCTCTTCCTCCATCGCTCCTTCCCTCCCTCCTTCCCTCCATCGCTCCTTCCCTCCCTCACTCCCCTCCTTCCCTCCCTCACTCCCCTCTCTCTTCCTCCCTCACTCCCCCCCTCTTTCCCTCCCTCGCTCCTTCTACCCCCCCTCTCCCAGGCTCTTTGTTGTGGTTCTTCACTGAGAGGCAGCAGCCTCAGCTCAGTTGAGTCTGTGAGAGCAGACCAGATGTAGCTTGAGAAGCTTTTGCAGAGTTCAGTGTGGACTTGTGTTAACTGGCGTTAGCATGTGGCTCCTGGACTGGATCTTCTCCATCAACACAGCTGTGGTGAAGTTAGCCAGCGGTCTCACGTGCACGTGAGTAGTGTCATGAGTCTCATGTTGGTGTTTCAGCGTCTGAGGGAAGTAAAACTGTGCAGCTGTCAGGTCGACCAGCTGATCATCTGGTGCATGTTTCATGAAGGAGGCGCCCTGCGTAGCGTCTACCTGCTCAGTGTGGAGGAAGCAGGATGCTTCTGTGCTGCCAGCGTTGAAAGAGCTGCTCTGACAACTATTTTCTTTCACTTTATTTCTGCATTACAATGCATATTGTCATGCGTTGCTTCAGACATGACATGGAGGTGTGTGTGCCTCTGGTGTGCTGTCCGGATGACTATCCACAACAGTTGCACTCAGTTGCATTACGCTTTCTTTCTCCCTCCATAGCTGGAGTTCATTACATAACCACCACATCTTCTATCGTCTGCAGCGCTGAAGCTGTGGCTCGAGTTCTCTTTCGCTCACCTGCAGGTGCTGAAGAGAAGCTGCTGCAGCACAATGTTGTACACTTTGTGTGCATTGCACCTCAGTACAGTTACCTGCTGCTGCTAATGCTGCTGCTAATGCTGCTGCTAATGCTGCTGCTGCTGCTCAGGCACTCGTCATTGATTTTATCTGGACGAGGAGGAAAAAGAGAGACAGGAGGAGGGAGAGGAGGACTGGAGGATGAGAGGAGGACTGGAGGATGAGAGGAGGACTGGAGGATGAGAAGAGGACTGGAGGATGAGAAGAGGACTGGAGGATGAGAAGAGGACTGGAGGATGAGAGGAGGACTGGAGGATGAGAGGAGGACTGGAGGATGAGAGGAGGACTGGAGGATGAGAGGAGGACTGGAGGATGAGAGGAGGGCTGGAGGATGAGAGGAGGGCTGGAGGATGAGAGGAGGGCTGGAGGATGAGAGGAGGGCTGGAGGATGAGAGGAGGGCTGGAGGATGAGAGGAGGGCTGGAGGATGAGAGGAGGGCTGGAGGATGAGAGGAGGACTGGAGGGTGAGAGGAGGACTGGAGGGTGAGAGGAGGACTGGAGGATGAGAGGAGGACTGGAGGATGAGAGGAGGACTGGAGGATGAGAGGAGGACTGGAGGATGAGAGGAGGACTGGAGGATGAGAGGAGGACTGGAGGATGAGAGGAGGACTGGAGGATGAGAGGAGGACTGGAGGATGAGAGGAGGACTGGAGGATGAGAGGAGGACTGGAGGATGAGAGGAGGACTGGAGGATGAGAGGAGAGGACAGGAGGAGGGAGAGGAGAGGACAGGAGGAGGACAGGAGGGGGATAGGAGGGGGGAGAGGAGAGGAGGAGGGAGAGGACAGGAGGAGGGAGAGAGGAGGACAGGAGAAGGACAGGAGGATCATAGGAGAGGACAGGAGGAGGACAGGAGGAGCAGGACGTGGACGTGAGTCTGGATCCGGATCACATGACTCACAGACCGGACAGAGGCAAAGATCAGATCAAAGCAAAGAGATCCATACTATTTATTATATACTGTAATTCATAATAATATCTATCATAGCAGCAGGTCTACGCAGCGCCAGACTATTTGTTTTTGTTGCACGTCACAAAATGAAGCTCTGAAGTCTGAACCGCCAACGAGACGTTCACTTGGTCACCGGTTTAGTTTGTTTCTCCTGGAAAGACTATTTAAATGTATATAGAAATAAAGTACCGTGCTGTGATAGATTAAAACAAATGTTATCACTCGTTTTACTGCAGTATAAGCAGCTTGTAAGTGTTTAAAGCGTCATAGCGTCTTGAGTGGGTGGTGCTGAGTCTGATCCACAGCCGGATGACAACCGCTGCAAGAGGCAGAGCGCGTGGATGGTGTTGTTTTGGTCGGAGGAGGAGGAGGAGGAGGAGGAGGAAGAAGAGGAGGAGGAGGAGAAGGAGGAGGAGGAAGGGTGGGGGCTGCTGTCGTCCCCTCACCTGCAATGCAGTGCTGGGCTGCATCATCCAATCACGAGCCAGCTGTCAGAGAAGGAGGCGGGCCAACGGACGACAGCCAATTAGAGGTCTCGGTCAGAGAGAGAGGGAGGGAGGGAGGGAGAGAGGGAGAGAGGGAGAGAGAGGGAGGGGGAGAGAGAAGGAGAGAGAGGGAGGGAGAGAGGGAGAGAGTTGGAGGAAGAGCGAGCTCCAGGACTCGGTCTGTGTTCAGCCTGCAGCAGAGCCCCCACACTCCTCTTCTTCTTCCTCCTCTCATCTCTGCACCAGTCTTCCACCACTCTTTTCTCTCTCTCTCTCTCTCTCTCTCTCTCTCTCTCTCTCTCTCTCTCTCTCTCTCTTTCTGTTTGCCTCCCCCTCTGTAATCTCTGCTCTTCAGTTGTCAGCACTGATTGCTCTCTACTCCTCCTCCTCTTCCTCCTCCTCTCTACTCCTCCTCCTCTCTGCTCCTCCTCTGTACTCCTCCTCCTCTCTGCTCTTCCTCCTCTCTACTCCTCCTCACCTCCATCCTCTTTTTACCTTTTGCTCCTTTTTGTGTCCGTTGGATGGAGTGAGAAGGTTTTCTTTCACCTCTCTCTGGTCCTGCTCCCTTTATCATGGGCATCCGCGCATCTGCCAGGTAAGGTGTGTGTGTGTGTGTGTGTGTGTGTGTGTGTGTGTGTGTGTGTGTGTGTGTGTGTGTGTGTGTGTGTGTGTGTGTGTGTGTGTGTGTGTGTGTGTGTGTGTGTGCGCGCAGCACATCTCGTTATACTCGTCCTGGGTCAAAGTCTTTCAGCTTGATCATTTATATTTTTAAGAGATTCTGATCGTAGTCATCAAGAACATCAACATGTTAAAAGTTTAGTAGAACACTTCAGATTTGAGTCTTTTGTTCCTCAATACATCAGTCAAAACATGTTGGTTTATTTAAACATGTACGTATATGTGAGGAGGCAAAAAGCCTTCCAGACAGTTCAACAGCTGTCTTGTTCCTGCGTTACAGCAGCGGTTCCTCCAGCTGTCTGCGGGATGTAGACGCAGACGGCAAGAAAGGGAACAGTGATTTGTCTTGTTTGCAGCACTTGAGCTGAGCAGAGGAACCTCTGCAGTGTTCTGGCATGTTTGCACACTGCAGAGAGGAGGAAGAGGCTTCATCCTCACACTCCTCACACTGTGGGCTGACAAAGTCCTTACAAGTGAAACGTCTTCAGTCTCAATCACAATGAGGCCAGAGAGCGACTGCAGGCCACACGTTGGTCTTTAGGGTTTATTATTATGACCTCCACTCACTGCAGCGTGTGTCTTCTGTCAAACAGGAAACGTGTGTGACACCTTTTCCTTTGAGGGACATCTCAGCAGGTGAATCTGCAGCAGCAGAATCACAGAATGGGAATCTCGTAGTGTCCGTGCTCCTGCAGAGGATCCCTCCTCCACACAGTGGGCTGCGTCAGCAGGTTGATGACTGCGTTGATGCAGACCTCTCACATGTTACCCTCTGATGTTGACGTCCACGTCTATATTAAAAACAAGATTTCTTTCTTTTCATTTAACTTGCGTGAACTCTTTGGTGTCAAATGAGTAAAAGACTCATCCTGTAAATCCTTCCTGAGCACGACGCGTTGCAGACATGCAGAGACGCTCCCGACGAGCTGTGAGACACAAACCCACGAACTCTGCATGCTGATGACGAGCTCCCGGGCTGATCACCGGTTGCTCTCCCAGAGTCGGGTCAGAGGCAGTAAACCAGCAACTCTGCAGCTGCACAGAGAATGTGACTTGCCTTAGTTGGCTCAATCCTCCCAGCAGTGTTTACCGTTGAGTCACCATCTTCAACTGAATCAGTCTAAATGTGGCGCTGCTGCGCTCTGAAGGACAGTGAGAGGTTTCTATGCTGGACCTCATGGTGAAGGACAGTGAGAGGTTTCTATGCTGGACCTCATGGTGAAGGACAGTGAGAGGTTTCTATGCTGGACCTCATGGTGAAGGACAGTGAGAGGTTTCTATGCTGGACCTCATGGTGAAGGACAGTGAGAGGTTTCTATGCTGGACCTCATGGTGAAGGACAGTGAGAGGTTTCTATGCTGGACCTCATGGTGAAGGACAGTGAGAGGTTTCTATGCTGGACCTCATGGTGAAGGACAGTGAGAGGTTTCTATGCTGGACCTCATGGTGAAGGACAGTGAGAGGTTTCTATGCTGGACCTCAGTGTGGTGAAGGACAGTGAGAGGTTTCTATGCTGGACCTCAGTGTGGTGAAGGACAGGTAAACCTGTCTGAGGTGCATGAAGGTTCAGGACTCGTGATCTTTGGCTGTTATCTCCTGACAGATGTTGGGAGGATGTCGCTGGGTGGGCTCAGGAGGCTCTGCTCACTCAGTGTTTGATCTTTCCTGGTTTTCTGTTGTGTGTAAGCTGTCATATGATTGGCTCACAGCGTGTCTTTGGCTGTCACGGATTGGTTGAAGCGTGTCATTGGTGATGTGATATTGTCACTGGGTTCACTGGGAGAGCTGGTTTCAGCACCATGGACAGCACCAGCACCTTGGCGGCTGGAACAAACCAGAAGTTAAAGTCCTGTTCTTCTGAAATCACCCGACGGGGACGAGATGAAGCTTTGTGCTGTAATAAGCGGCGAGCTGTGTGCCGATCCCAGTAGATGGTGATGATAATGTTAATAATCTGCTCCGTCTCCCTCTGCAGGAGCTTCTTGTTCCACTTGTTTGATTCCTAGTTCTGGATCCTGTGAGATCGTCTTCATGGAAACAAACTCGTCTCTGATGCGCTGTCCGATATGAATGACTAAATAATGCATTCCACTTTGTTCAGATTCACACAACGCAGCGTGCTCGCTTAAGCACCGTGCAGTCACATCAGTTATTCACCACCATGGTTAATGTTTAACGACACGAGGCTTCTTCTTCTTCATGTTTCAGTTGAGCGATGCTTCCTCCTTGTCCTGCTCCTTCTGCCCAGCGACACAGATTCCTGAGCTTCAAACTGTTTCTCTGGACGGTTCTTACTCATCCGCTCTGCTTTAATGACTTGAAATGTCATCTTTAAGTGAGCTTTCAGTCTAACAGACCACCGATCATCGACTAGTCAAGAGGCATCAGGACGGACGTGTCCTGATGCTTTAAATAGTTTCAGGGTTTTCTGTAGTTATGTTCTTAAAGTTGCTTCAAGTTATTAAGTGTTATTAGGTGTTATTAGGTGTTATTAGGTGCATGCATGGATCATGCTGTATCAGTGAGGCATTGATCTTCAGTTTGAACTGTTGCTGATGTCTTCTTCCAGTAAACGCCTCTAAAAGTGATGTATGATGGGAACATCTTTCCTCTTGGGTGTCTCATAGTGTCCTCTTCCTCCTCTGTCGCTCTTCCTCCTTTGGGGGTTTCTTCTCATCCTCTCTGTCTCCCTTCAGGCCGGAGCCTCACGGGCGGCGAGGCGGCTCTCAGCCCGGGCAGGCGGACTCGCCGCTGCCGGAGCAGGACGAGGAGATCCTGGGCTCTGACGACGACGAGCAGGAGGACCCCAACGACTACTGCCGGGGTAGAGAGACTCTGACCGGACGCACTGCCCTCGACATACGACGATGAGCCGGTGTTTGACTGTCTTTCTTTCAGGTGGATACCACCATGTGAAGATCGGAGATCTGTTCCACGGGAGATACCATGTGATCCGAAAGCTGGGCTGGGGGCACTTCTCCACGGTGTGGCTGGCCTGGGACATCCAGTACGGTTTGATCCTCAACTGCCCCATTGTAGACAGTGATGTACACGATGAGTCTGAAGTAGTCTGGCTCTCTGGACGCTGCAGAAGTATGCAACAAGGAGAACAGGATCATTGCATTGTCGCTCTGCGGGGGAGCTGAACATCTCCATTGAATGGATACCACAAGGAATCATGAGAATATTAATGTAACTTTTGTATAAATATCAGCCTTCAAAACTGTTTGTCCCAGTCTGAAAATATCCCTCGTTCCCTCCAGTCTCTCGTTGACGATACCGAAGCTTCTGTGGTTCCTTCATTCTGGACTGCTCCACTCTGCGATCTGTGTGCTTTCAGGGAGAAGCGCTTTGTGGCCATGAAGGTGGTGAAGAGTGCTGAACATTACACAGAGACGGCTCTGGATGAGATCAAGCTGCTCAAATCGGTAAGCTCACCTCCACCTGCACATGTCCCAGAGGTCCTGAGGCCGCTGCGCTCACCAGCTGCTGTGTCTGCAGGTGAGGAACACGGACCCCAGCGACCCCAGCAGGGAGAAGGTGGTGCAGCTGCTGGACGACTTCAAAATCTCTGGAATGAACGGAACGCGTATCCTTTTGTTCAGGAGTTAAAACGCTGAAATCCACTTCAGCTGAACGGCTTCCTTTGTTTCAAATGGAGCTACGGCCCGGTTCTCTGGCTCTGCCGCCGCCGGATAGCTAACATGAGGGTTCCTGGAGCTGTTAGAGGCCCAGGTGTCATGTGACACTGAGCGAGCTGCTAGAGGCTCAGGTGTCATGTGACACTGAGCGAGCTGCTAGAGGCTCAGGTGTCATGTGACACTGAGCGAGCTGTTAGAGGCCCAGGTGTCATGTGACACTGAGCGAGCTGCTAGAGGCTCAGGTGTCATGTGACACTGAGCGAGCTGTTAGAGGCCCAGGTGTCATGTGACACTGAGCGAGCTGCTAGAGGTTCAGGTGTCATGTGACACTGAGCGAGCTGTTAGAGGCCCAGGTGTCATGTGACACTGAGCGAGCTGCTAGAGGCTCAGGTGTCATGTGACACTGAGCGAGCTGCTAGAGGCTCAGGTGTCATGTGACACTGAGCGAGCTGCTAGAGGCTCAGGTGTCATGTGACACTGAGCGAGCTGCTAGAGGCTCAGGTGTCATGTGACACTGAGCGAGCTGCTAGAGGCTCAGGTGTCATGTGACACTGAGCGAGTCTCATTTGTCCCGAGGAGGGTGTGGTCAATGTAGGACGACGTGATGTCATTCATCCTTTCATAGAGAAATGTGTAATCCTGTTGTCATGGAGTCATACGTGGATGAAGTCGTGTGGGACCTTGACCGTTCTTCAGACGTGTGCATGGTGTTTGAGGTGCTGGGCTATCACCTGCTGAAGTGGATCATCAAGTCAAATTACCAGGGCCTGCCGCTGCCCTGCGTCAAGAGCATCATCCAACAGGTACTGCACAGAGCAGCCACACAGGAAATACAGAGCAACCACACAGGAAATACAGAGCAACCACACAGGAAATACAGAGCAACCACAGAGCAGCCACACAGGAAATACAGAGCAGCCACACAGGAAATACAGAGCAACCACAGAGCAACCACACAGGAAATACAGAGCAACCACACAGGAAATGCAGAGCAACCACACAGGAACCACAGAGCAACCACACAGGAAATACAGAGCAACCACACAGGAAATACAGAGCAACCACAGAGCAACCACACAGGAAATACAGAGCAACCACACAGGAAATACAGAGCAACCACACAGGAAATGCAGAGCAACCACACAGGAAATACAGAGCAACCACACAGGAAATACAGAGCAGCCACATGTCTATGAAACATCTCCTTTATTGGGTTGAGTGCATGTTAAGTAGACTCTGGATTGTATTATTCTTAATAATAATAACAACTTTCTCCCAGACGTCACACACCAGGTTTTGGGTTCAGGTCCCAGACGTCCTCATGGTGGACGTGTGTTCATCCTCATGGTGGACGTGTGTTCATCATGATGGTGGACGTGTGTTCATCATGATGGTGGACGTGTGTTCATCATGATGGTGGACGTGTGTTCATCATGATGGTGGACGTGTGTTCATCATGATGGTGGACGTGTGTTCGTCCTCATGGTGGACGTGTGTTCATCATGATGGTGGACGTGTGTTCATCATGATGGTGGACGTGTGTTCATCATGATGGTGGACGTGTGTTCATCATGATGGTGGACGTGTGTTCATCATGATGGTGGACGTGTGTTCGTCCTCATGGTGGACGTGTGTTCATCATGATGGTGGACGTGTGTTCATCCTCATGGTGGACGTGTGTTCGTCCTCATGGTGGACGTGTGTTCGTCCTCATGGTGGACGTGTGTTCGTCCTCATGGTGGACGTGTGTTCATCATGATGGTGGACGTGTGTTCATCCTCATGGTGGACGTGTGTTCATCCTCATGGTGGACGTGTGTTCATCATGATGGTGGACGTGTGTTCATCATGATGGTGGACGTGTGTTCATCATGATGGTGGACGTGTGTTCATCCTCATGGTGGACGTGTGTTCGTCCTCATGGTGGACGTGTGTTCATCATGATGGTGGACGTGTGTTCATCCTCATGGTGGACGTGTGTTCATCCTCATGGTGGACGTGTGTTCATCATGATGGTGGACGTGTGTTCATCCTCATGGTGGACGTGTGTTCATCCTCATGGTGGACGTGTGTTCATCATGATGGTGGACGTGTGTTCATCCTCATGGTGGACGTGTGTTCGTCCTCATGGTGGACGTGTGTTCATCATGATGGTGGACGTGTGTTCATCATGATGGTGGACGTGTGTTCATCATGATGGTGGACGTGTGTTCATCCTCATGGTGGACGTGTGTTCATCATGATGGTGGACGTGTGTTCGTCCTCATGGTGGACGTGTGTTCATCATGATGGTGGACGTGTGTTCGTCATGATGGTGGACGTGTGTTCATCATGATGGTGGACGTGTGTTCGTCCTCATGGTGGACGTGTGTTCATCATGATGGTGGACGTGTGTTCATCATGATGGTGGACGTGTGTTCATCATGATGGTGGACGTGTGTTCGTCCTCATGGTGGACGTGTGTTCGTCCTCATGGTGGACGTGTGTTCGTCCTCATGGTGGACGTGTGTTCGTCCTCATGGTGGACGTGTGTTCGTCCTCATGGTGGACGTGTGTTCGTCCTCATGGTGGACGTGTGTTCGTCCTCATGGTGGACGTGTGTTCATCATGATGGTGGACGTGTGTTCATCATGATGGTGGACGTGTGTTCATCATGATGGTGGACGTGTGTTCATCCTCATGGTGGACGTGTGTTCGTCCTCATGGTGGACGTGTGTTCATCATGATGGTGGACGTGTGTTCGTCCTCATGGTGGACGTGTGTTCGTCCTCATGGTGGACGTGTGTTCATCATGATGGTGGACGTGTGTTCATCCTCATGGTGGACGTGTGTTCATCCTCATGGTGGACGTGTGTTCATCATGATGGTGGACGTGTGTTCATCCTCATGGTGGACGTGTGTTCGTCCTCATGGTGGACGTGTGTTCATCCTCATGGTGGACGTGTGTTCATCATGATGGTGGACGTGTGTTCATCATGATGGTGGACGTGTGTTCGTCCTCATGGTGGACGTGTGTTCGTCCTCATGGTGGACGTGTGTTCATCATGATGGTGGACGTGTGTTCATCCTCATGGTGGACGTGTGTTCGTCCTCATGGTGGACGTGTGTTCATCCTCATGGTGGACGTGTGTTCATCATGATGGTGGACGTGTGTTCGTCCTCATGGTGGACGTGTGTTCATCATGATGGTGGACGTGTGTTCATCATGATGGTGGACGTGTGTTCATCCTCATGGTGGACGTGTGTTCATCATGATGGTGGACGTGTGTTCATCATGATGGTGGACGTGTGTTCATCATGATGGTGGACGTGTGTTCATCATGATGGTGGACGTGTGTTCATCATGATGGTGGACGTGTGTTCATCATGATGGTGGACGTGTGTTCATCCTCATGGTGGACGTGTGTTCGTCCTCATGGTGGACGTGTGTTCATCATGATGGTGGACGTGTGTTCATCATGATGGTGGACGTGTGTTCGTCCTCATGGTGGACGTGTGTTCATCATGATGGTGGACGTGTGTTCATCATGATGGTGGACGTGTGTTCGTCCTCATGGTGGACGTGTGTTCATCATGATGGTGGACGTGTGTTCGTCCTCATGGTGGACGTGTGTTCATCCTCATGGTGGACGTGTGTTCATCATGATGGTGGACGTGTGTTCGTCCTCATGGTGGACGTGTGTTCATCATGATGGTGGACGTGTGTTCATCATGATGGTGGACGTGTGTGTTCATCCTCATGGTGGACGTGTGTTCATCCTCATGGTGGACGTGTGTTCATCATGATGGTGGACGTGTGTTCGTCCTCATGGTGGACGTGTGTTCATCATGATGGTGGACGTGTGTTCATCATGATGGTGGACGTGTGTTCATCATGATGGTGGACGTGTGTGTTTATCCTCATGGAGGGTGTGTGTTCATCATGATGGTGGACGTGTGTTCATCCTCATGGAGGTTGTGTGTTCATCATGATGGTGGACGTGTGTGTTTATCCTCATGGAGGTTGTGTGTGTTTATCCTCATGGAGGTTGTGTGTGTTTATCCTCATGGAGGGTGTGTGTTCGGTGCCCTGCAGGTGCTTCAGGGTTTGGACTACCTCCACACCAAGTGTAAGATCATCCACACGGACATCAAACCAGAGAACATCCTGCTGACCGTGAACGAGTCCTACATCAAGAAGATGGCTGCTGAAGCCACTCAGTGGCAGAAGACCGGCGCTGCGCCTCCTTCAGGTTCAGCAGGTAACCACCTCGCTCTTCCTCGACTCTTCCTCGACTCTTCCTCGACTCTTCCTCATCTCTTCATGACGCCGACATCAGAGCCCCAATGCTTCAGCTTTGTTTGACATTTTACTCAATTAGTGATTCACACAATAATATCCTCAAGGTGTGTGTGTAGGTGTGTGTGTGTGTGGGTGTGTAGGTGTGTGTGTGTCTATAGAGCATCCGTCTCACTCGTTGCTCACAGGTCCTTGTTCTCTCTGTCCACAGTGAGTACGGCTCCAGCTCCCAAACCAGTAAGTTGTGTTCTACACACCTTTGGCTTCATTATGAGTTCAATGCGTACAAGCTCTGATGGTTTTCCCCTCGCCGCCATTCTCTTTCCCAAGATGGCCAAAATGTCAAAGAACAAAAAGAAGAAGATGAAGAAGAAGCAGAAGAAGCAGGCGGAGATGCTGGAGAAGAGGATCCAGGAGATGGAGGGAGGAGCTGCTGAAGGAGGGGAAGAGGAGGACGAGGAGGAAGAGGAGGAGGAGACCACGACAGAGACCACCGAGGATGCGCCTCCACCAGCCGGCCTCAGCGTGTCGGCCGCGCTGCAGGACTTCGCCGCCGCAGGTGAGCGCCGCCGCAGCCGCTGAGCTTCAGGCGTGGTTGTTTCGCGGGGCTGAAGACTCGTGTTCCTCCACAGACCCGCCTCCCGAGCAGCAGCCGGCCGAGGCCAACGAGCGGCGAGAGGACGCCGCCGTGAACGGCGTGGAGGAGCGGTGCAACGGCCACGCCTCCACGCCGGAGGGCGGGGCCAGTCCAGAGCGCCGAGGGGCCGAGCCGTCGACGGAGGAGCGAGAGGACCAACAGAACGGCAACGCAGAGACCCAGAACCCGTCCAGCACCGCGGGGGAGCCGCAGGGCTGCAACGGCACCGCCTCGCTCCACCCAGACGCCGCCCCGGTGGAGCTGACAGAGGGAGACGAGGACAAGAAGGGGGAGGAGATGGACACGCAGGGGGAGACCAGGAGAGGAGAGGAGGAGGAGGAGGAGGAGGAGGACGGCCCAGATGGTGAGTTGAACACATGGAGGAGGATCTTCTGGCTCCAGCACGTTTCAGCAGTTTGTTGCATCATCTCATACAGCAGCAGAAACGTCTCATTGTGTTGAGATAATCAACAGCACGTTGGCACACATGCACCCTGAATTTACTTTGATAAGCATCAGCATGCACCCCAAAGAGAACCAACAACCTTCTGGTTTAACTGCAGCTGCAGACTGCAGCAGAGAAGAGTCTGGTAGACCAACCTGGGACTCGTTTTCACAACTGTTGGAATGACTCGTGCACTTGTGAGCATTCTGCTCATCTCCATCTTCTCACTGTCTCTCTCTCTCTGTGTCTGTCTGTCTGTCTGTCTGTCTGTCTGTCTGTCTGTCGCTCTCTCTGTCTCTCTCTCTGTCTGTCTGTCTGTCTGTCTGTCTGTGTCTCTCTCTCTCCCCCCCCCCCCCCCCCCCCCTCTCTGCTCTCCAACAGCAGCATCCAGCAACATGTTGGTCAACCCTCTGGAGCCTCTGAACGCTGACAAGCTGCAGGTGAAGATCGCTGACCTCGGCAACGCCTGCTGGGTGGTGAGTCTCGTCAGCGCGTTACATCTTTCATGACGCCTCTTGGAAGATTCCCTGAGCTCTGACCTGCCGGTTTCTCTTCTTCCTGCAGAACAAACATTTCACAGACGACATCCAGACGCGGCAGTACCGCTCTCTGGAGGTTCTGACGGGAACCGGCTACAGCACGCCGGCAGACATCTGGAGCACCGCCTGCATGGTACGACCTCGCTGGGTGCTTCTCATGCTCCAGGAGACATTCACATCACGTGCAATGTTCAGCTCAGCTTCCTCTGCTTCTGGCTGCGTGTCCACATGAGGACGCACAGACCAACAACCACACCGATGCTGCTGCTGGTGAGCTCATGGTGTGTTGTGTTTGAATCCTCAGGCCTTCGAGCTCGCCACAGGAGATTATCTGTTTGAACCTCACTCTGGAGAAGACTACTCCCGGGATGAAGGTCAGTGTCAGCGCTTCCTCAGCGGCTCACGAGCCCGTCGTTCCCTCTGCTTCATCCGTCTCTCTGCCTCTCTGTAGATCACATAGCGCTCATCATCGAGCTGCTGGGGAAAGTTCCTCGCAAGCTGATCCTGGCAGGCAAATACTCCAAGGAGTTTTTCACCAAGAAAGGTAAATGCACAAGACGTCTGTCTGCTGCTCGTCACAGCTCGTCCTGCACTCTGTCCCGTCTCCAGGGAACCGCCGTCTGCACATGAACTGCAGCCGATCTGCAGCTCACAGGGCGGCGCGGCGTGTTCATGCCGACAGACACACGCATGCTCTTCCTTTAAGTACGTTACCGCTCAGCGTCGTGATGATGGACACGTTCCCTCTCCCCTCAGGCGATCTGCGTCACATCACCAAGCTGAAGCCGTGGGGCTTGACGGACGTGTTGGTGGAGAAGTACGAGTGGTCCAAAGACGAGGCGCACACCTTCAGCACCTTCCTGCTGCCCATGCTGGACCTGGTGCCGGAGCGCAGGGCCACGGCGGCCCAGTGCCTGGCCCACGCCTGGCTCGCCTCCTAGAGACGCCTCTTCTGTGAGGGGAGGAGGTCTGAAGATCCTGGACTTGAAAACATAAAGTGACCCAACACGTCGACGTCCGGCTGAGGGCAGCGCTCCTCCTGCCCTCAGAGGCGTCCCACACACCTCATGGATACAGAAAAGAGACGCCGAGTCTGGTTCCCTCACGCTGGTGATGGACTGAAGTGTCTTCTTCCTGTACGGCTCTCTTGTGTCTGTGCAGGATGCATTGACCTCCGACTGCAGCGCTTCCTCCGCAGCGCATTATTCTGTGTTTTTAGCCGTAGATGATGACTGATGCTCAGATTTAAAAGGAGGTTGCGCTTGTCTACAAAAACAGGAGCATTAGGATTGCCATTAAAAGTCCATCCTGGTATCAGAAAGCCAAATGAAGCCGCGCCAGCGTTGCATAAATGTGCAAAGTGCTCAGTAACAAGTGTGAGATGCTAACGGCCCGAAGCGCCGCGCTCTTAGCACCGTTAAGTTAGCGTTATCCTTCAAAGCTTTTGTACGTTTGTATTCATGCAGAAGTTCATGAGAACGCTTCCACTTCAAGGTCAGAAACCAAACCGTGAGATCTCAGATATTCTGAGTGTTCCTCGTCTCAGCATGACTTCATGTGTTCTTTTAAAAAGCACTTAAATACACAAAATAATGTTTCCTGCCTGGATCCCGTCTTCACACCTGGCCGTGCGTTGGCCTTCCGGCTCCTCGCCGCCACATGAGGGCGCCGGGCCGAGCTGCTTTTTTACTCTTTTGGGCGGAGCCTGGAGGCGCCGGGTGGCGTCCGGGTCGATGTTCCCGCTGCACACGGAGGTGTTTAAATAGATTGTACTAAAACAGATGCTGTGATGACGCTTTGACCATTTTGCTTGTTTTTTCTACAAAGTCTCTT
>NW_027176176.1:422500-425000 GCF_023055335.1 Clinocottus analis | reverse complement strand
TGAACATGAGATATGAGCATGAGATATGAACATGAGATATGAGCATGAGATATGAGCATGAGATATGAGCATGAGATATGAGCATGAGATATGAACATGAGATATGAGCATGAGATATGAGCATGAGATATGAGCGTGCAGACTCACTGGAGGCCAGCTGCATCCAGGCGCAGATCTTGTAGACGCTGCCCGCGTTGCAGAAGAAGAAGAGGCTGAAGCACACGATGCTGCCCACCACCAGCAGCATGGAGATGCCCACAAAGAACATGGCCGTCTTGAAGGCGCCGGACGGGATGGAGCCGAAGTCCAGCGCGCTCCCTTTGCAGGTGAGCTCCGAGGTGAGCGCGTTCCCGATGCAGTAGTGGAAGAGGCCGAAGTAGCCGGCCTGCGGCGTGTGCACGCTGTCCCCGATCCAGTAGGGCTGGATGAAGACCACCACGGTGATGACGGCGAAGGTGATGGTGAACACCGTCCACAGCACGCCCACGGCGCGCGCGTTGCGCACGTAGTTAGTGTGGTAGATCCGCGCGGCCTCCTGGGCCGGGAGCATGGCGGAGGATGGAGGAGGGAGGGATGGGGAAAGAGAGAGAGGGAAGGAGAGAGAGGCCTTCTTCCTGGTCCCTGACAGTGACGGGAAGTCCCGTCAGTTCCGGGTCAGAGAGGACCTGAACCTTCAGTTCATGACGTCTCACTGGAACCAGCAGCACCAGCAGAGTCTCCCAGTGGTTCTTGTGAGGATGATGCTTCTTGTCCAGGTATCAGCAGCTTTCTCTCTCCAGGTATCAGCTGCTTTCTCTCTCCAGGTATCAGCTGCTTTCTCTCTCCAGGTATCAGCTGCTTTCTCTCCAGGTATCAGCTGCTTTCTCTCTCCAGGTATCAGCAGCTTTCTCTCTCCAGGTATCAGCTGCTTTCTCTCCAGGTATCAGCTGCTTTCTCTCCAGGTATCAGCTTCTAGTTTCCTCTCAGGTTGCCTCATGAATGATTGATGGTTAGAGATCTGCAGAATAAAGAAATGCTTTAAACCTTTTAGACGGTCCTTAGATGGATTTAAGAAACACATGTGGAACAGATGACGTAATGATCCATACTTTGACTCTAACAGCTGAATAAGTTGTGATGCTCATACTTCTTAAGCTAAATGGTTGTGGAGCATTGTGACGTCACAGATCTTACAGAAGCAGACTATCCATCAACACATCCACGATGACTGTGGGCCTCATGATGACGTCATCATGGACCTGTGGGCCTCATGGTGACATCATCATGGACCTGTGGGCCTCATGATGACGTCATGATGGACCTGTGGGCCTCATGGTGATGTCACACATTGATGCAGGATTTAAGAAGTGTGGCCCTTTGCATGCACATCCTGCAGTCCACCACCAGGGGGAGCTGCAGAGCCTCAGGTTCCAACCTGACTGTACCTCTGTACACACACACACACACACACACACACACACACACACACACACACACACACACACACACACACACACACACACCGTGTTCTGTGTTGGGCTGCAGGACCAAACACACTTTAACATCCTGGAGGAACAGTTTTACTTCAGAGAGAATACAGAAAGTAAAAGTAGCACAATGAAGTGTATTAAAGGTATATTCTGTATGTACAAGGTGTATATTATACTTATTGATTACTGTAGTTGCTGATGCATCTATAAGCATATCAGCCGGTCAGGGCGTGTCTCCTTTAGCTTTGGTAGTTCAAAGCATAGCAACGAGTTATACGTATAACATGGTTATGTGTTTGCAGCATGAATCTTAATATGAATACGAGTGAATATGATCTGGAAACATGAGAAGGATGTTTCCTCTGACGCTGTGCCGCGTGTTTAAATGACTCTGCTGCTGGACTCCATGAAATGATGTTTGTGTTGCTTTGTGTTGCACAGAGAAGGAGTGTTGTGCGTCGTGATGAAGGCGTTTCTCTGGATGCTGCTGGCAGCTTCAGAAGCCAGCTGATGAGTCATTTCATGATATTAATAATCATTCAAATATCCATTTTTATCCATAATTTTTTCCCCGAGACGCGTCTGTGATGTTCCACATTGATCTGGTGTAGAGCTGCAGTGTGTGTGTGTGTGTGTGTGTGTGTGTGTGTGTGTGTGTGTGTGTGTGTAGGTCAATGCTCTCAGCTTTATTAAGTGATGCCGCCCCAGAGGGAGAGAGACGCTGTTTAGAATCAAGTTATTTGGGATCAGCAATCCAATCTTCTGTCAGAATGGAGTGTGTGTGTGTGTGTGTGTGTGTGTGTGTGTGTGTGTGTGTGTGTGTGTGTGTGTGTGTGTGTGTGTGATTAACGCGTCTCCTCTCTCTTGAGGCCGGTTGGTTCCGAGAGCACAAAGAGGCTTTTCTGCCGTGTCAGCATCTCTTCCCTGCAGCCTCCACCATCCAGGCTCCACCCTTCAGATTCCATCCTCCACCCTCACTCCTTCATCCTCCACCCTCCATCCGACCGCTGTCCAGCCTCCAGCGCCAACGG
>NW_027176176.1:417500-420000 GCF_023055335.1 Clinocottus analis | reverse complement strand
CACGACCAATTTGGGCGGGGCCAATTCAGCAGTTCGTCCAACTGCCTGTCAATCGAATGCGGTCATGCTGCTTTCAAGGACTCCTCGTAATTGTTTTTAACGGGTCTTTCTTCTTTCATGACGTCAGCAGGTTTCCTCAGATTAAGCTCGAGACTCTTTGGGCCGTGAGAGGCGGCTCAAAGAATGTGTCATATTTGACTGTTGTTGTGTTAATATGTCTCTTTTTGGAAGGGACATCACTTAAAATCCCCATCAAACTAAATAAATATTCATATTTTTCACCAATATGTCTTGGATGTTTTGTGTGTGATGACACAGCAGCAGCTGAGCCGCTTCTCTTGGTTTCCATGGTACAGTTTGCGTGCGCCAAGTGGTAAATAATAATTCTTCCCCACTTTAATCTGAGATCCCTCCATGGCCCCCTGCAGTGCACCGGCGGAGAGGCCAACCCTTCCGCTCCAAAGGGGTTGTTACTTTTCCGACAACCCCTGAAGGCAGCAGCAGCCCTCCGCCTCATTCAACGTGACGCGTCTCTCGGAAAGCCGGCGAGACTTCGCTCTTCCTTTAACCCGAACAGAGAGACTCAGACCCCGCAGAGACCGCAGCAGCACCCGGCGGGAACCCTGCGATGTGACGAAGACCAGCGAGCCAGAGATGAAGAGGGGCCGCGGACAGGACGGGGGCCGATGAGGGAGCTCATCGCCAGCAGCTTTTAACCGATGTCCCGCTGACTGGAGACGCCGAGCAACGCGCACGAGAAGCCGCACAGACGCGACGATGGCGAGCCAGACGGACTGCTGCGTGAAGGTGGCGCTGAGGTAAGCCTGCGTGCGGCTCCGCGTGCGGCTCTCTCCCGCAGGGCTGCGGGATGCCCGGGCCGGCAGGTGCGGGAGCAGATGGGCGTTTCTCCTCAGACCGGTGTGAGCGGGACGCCTCCAGCAGCTGGACCTGCTCGCGTCACAATGCACGTGCACGACAAAGTTCTCTCCTCAGCCGCGCTCTCACGCAGAGGCGTGTGCTGTTGGAAACACACAGGAAACAACGTCCTCTGCGGAAGAGCCGCGCACAAAGAGCAGCGTCAGGTCACAGCTGGACAGCCTTTGTTGGAGATGCACGCGAAGCTCCGAGCAGCTCTTACATTTATGATATGATTGTGTGTGCCAAGATGCATGCACACTGAGAGCGATCATGATGGACGTGCTTCTGGGTGTGGGCATGCTGGGTGTGGGCATGCTGGGTGTGGGCATGCTGGGTGTGGGCATGCTGGGTGTGGGCATGCTGGGTGTGGGGCTGACCGCCTCACTGCTTCACCTCCCATCAGCCTCATGGTCACTCTGACGCTGCTGTAGAGGAGACACCCTTCCACCTGGTCTGACTGCCATGCCACTATTCCTCACATTGAGTGAGCCTGTGGGGGTGAGGGTGGGTGGGCCCCTTCAGACGGACCTCACAACTGATGGCCCCATTTCCCCAGGGGAGGTTTCACAGCCAGCTGTCAATCAGCCGCTGAGTGGATCTCCTTTGTGCTCGCTCACGGCGACGACTGGAACAGGAAGTGGGCTGGGTGGTTTTTAACAGAAAAGAGAAAAGGTGAAAGAAGAAGCCGAGCTGGTGTCTGCTGCTCAGCTGGAGTCAGAGGGGTTGTTGTGTGTCTTCATGAAGCAGTGTGTAGACGTCAGCCTGCAGAGGGGTTGTTGTGTGTCTTCATGAAGCAGTGTGTAGACGTCAGCCTGCAGAGGGGTTGTTGTGTGTCTTCATGAAGCAGTGTGTAGACGCCAGCCTGCAGAGGGGTTGTTGTGTGTCTTCATGAAGCAGTGTGTAGACGTCAGCCTGCAGAGGGGTTGTTGTGTGTCTTCATGAAGCAGTGTGTAGACGCCAGCCTGCAGAGGGGTTGTTGTGTGTCTTCATGAAGCAGTGTGTAGACGTCAGCCTGCAGAGGGGTTGTTGTGTGTCTTCATGAAGCAGTGTGTAGACGTCAGCCTGCAGAGGGGTTGTTGTGTGTCTTCATGAAGCAGTGTGTAGACGTCAGCCTGCAGAGGGGTTGTTGTGTGTCTTCATGAAGCAGTGTGTAGACGTCAGCCTGCAGAGGGGTTGTTGTGTGTCTTCATGAAGCAGTGTGTAGACGTCAGCCTGCAGAGGGGTTGTTGTGTGTCTTCATGAAGCAGTGTGTAGACGTCAGCCTGCAGAGGGGTTGTTGTGTGTCTTCATGAAGCAGTGTGTAGACGTCAGCCTGCAGAGGGTCACACACTCAGAGGGTCTCCACCGTTCATCGGCACGCTGTCCTCGTGTGTGATCACAGGACGTGTGGTCTGGTCCTGTGATGCCACCACAGCGTCTGAGCGGTGGACAGGAAATGGGGAGCCCACAAATAAACACGAGGAGGACGACTTCCTGTTGTAGAAGCCACGGTTTCCCCAGAGATCACCATGCGCCTCTCACAGGAGAAAGTAGGCCTCCGATAGGAGAGGGCGTGGCTAATTGCTGCCATGTTGAGCCTCAG
>NW_027176176.1:230000-412500 GCF_023055335.1 Clinocottus analis | reverse complement strand
ATATATATATATATATATATATATATATATATATGTGTATATATATATATATATATATATATATATATATGTGTATATATATATATATATATATATGTGTATATATATATATATGTGTATATATATATATATATATATATGTGTATATATATATATATGTGTATATATATATATATGTGTATATACATATATCACTCTCAGCTTCTCGTATCGACTCCACACGGAGAAGCTTTTAGCTAAAAGCAGCGCTGCCATCAAGGAGAAGAGCTTCCTGCCCGCGCTTCCTGTTTCTCCTCCTCCTCCTCCTCCTCCTCCTCCTCCTCTTCATCAGGCAGCAGAGGGCTCACAGCTCGCTGCCTCCCCTCCCCGACGGGGCGGCACACAGACCCAGAATCCTCTCTGGTGAAGCTCCTCCATGAGACGCCGGCCTCACATTGATGACGGCGTGAGCTCCTCTGGTGACTTCAACTCCTCCACGTCACCATGAGCAGAGTCTGAGGCTGATTTACACTCTGGTTTTACGCAGAGACGCGAGCACGCAGGACACGCATGGCCGACCTCGCGTGGTCAAATCGGCCATTTTGCGTGCGTCACCCCAAATGTCTGACTATCCATCAAAGCAACGCGAGCCCACGAGGCTGTGATTGGTCCGCTGACCACGTCCTTTCTGGGTCTCTCATGTCCGGTTTCACAGCATCATACCTCTGTTTTTAAAAGCCACAGCAGAAACATGAACAATGGATCCTGTTGAAGAACGTTTGGCTGAAGAGGTCAAATATGAGCATTTATAAAACCTGACGAGTATCAGGACACAAAGGTGGAGGTGAACTCCTGGAGGGAGATGTCGTGAACGTCGGTGTGCAGGTCCACTCTACGGTCGTTGCGCCACCTGCTGGTCTGGAGGATAAAAACACAGGAACTATAAAGCAACACGAGTCCGTTGATCCCACTGCGTGGCAGCAGCAGCTGTAGTTGCAGGAGTATAATTCAGCCTTGAGGCTCAGACCGGAGATCTGCTGCGTGGAGGCCGGTGGTTCAAGTCCTCACCGCTGCTGCGTCTCCCTCTGCCGGGGTGACAGCAGGATATTCAAGACCGGAACCTCCCACTGGTCCCACTGGTCCCAGTGGTCCTCCTGCTGGGTGCAGACCTGGACACTGATCTGAGATCAGCGTCGTGATTACAAACTAATCCGTCAGTTTGAAGCTTCTCAGTCAGGACGTGATTCTGCTGCAGCCTCCATCCTGTAACAGGATCAATGTGTCAGCCGAGTCTCCTGTCAGGGTGTGTGTGTGTGTGTGTGTGTGTGTGTGTGTGTGTGTGTGTGTGTGTGTGTGTGTGTGTGTGTGTGTGTGTGGGGTTGCATCAAACACACAATGTGTTGCGTCCCACGCCACATCAGGGATATGTGTGTTGTTCCATAATATTTGGTGGATTAAAACAGGAAGTGAGGCGGTGGTCAGGAGACAGGAAGTGGAAGCGTCTCCTTGTTTTGACTGGCAAGAGACGTGAAGCAGCGAGGTGTGAGGACGCAAGGAACAAAGGAGAGGACGCTTTCCTGGCTTACCTCAGCGCCACCTTCACGAAGCAACAACAGGGAGGGGGCGGGGCCTCAATAGAGAGGACGAGGAGGCAGAGGACGAGGAGGCAGAGGACGAGGAGGGAGAGGACGAGGAGGGAGAGGACGAGGAGGCAGAGGACGAGGAGGCAGAGGACGAGGAGGGAGAGGACGAGGAGGGAGAGGGACGAGGAGGCAGAGGACGAGGAGGGAGAGGACGAGGAGGGAGAGGACGAGGAGGGAGAGGACGAGGAGGCAGAGGACGAGGAGGCAGAGGACGAGGAGGCAGAGGACGAGGAGGCAGAGGACGAGGAGGGAGAGGACGAGGAGGGAGAGGACGAGGAGGGAGAGGACGAGGAGGGAGAGGACGAGGAGGCAGAGGACGAGGAGGCAGAGGACGAGGAGGCAGAGGACGAGGAGGCAGAGGACGAGGAGGGAGAGGACGAGGCGGGAGTCCATAAGGAAAGGAAACAAATGTATGTGTTAGTGTGCAAAGATGAGTAAAGATAAATCCTTCATTTGCTGCATCAGGGATCCACAATCGGTTTCTCTTTGTTGTCCGACTCACACACTCTTTTAGTTTCAGTGTTGAGGGCTATTTATAGCTGTGTGTGTGTGTGCGTGTGTGTGTGCATGTGCGTGTTTGTGTGTTGTTGGCTGTTCTGATCAATGTTATGGATCCTGTGTTTTGTGTGCTCAGCTGGCTTAAATGTTCCTCCGCTGAGTCGTGGTGTGATCACGTGTGTGTGTGTGTGTGTGTGTGTGTGTGTGTGTGTGTGTGTGTGTTTGAATTGATTATTTATAGCTGTTCCATTTCTTCTCCCTGTGGATCCCTGACAGGCTGTGTGTGTGTGTGTGTGTGTGTGTGTGTGTGTGTGTGTGTTCATACGTTGAGCAGCAGTGATCATGATGTCTTTCTGTCTGCATCAGTTATGATGATAAATGGTTTAACATCATAATTCAGTCCCAGCTGATCTTCACACGTCTCGTTTTGTCCAAAATGTCGTCAAGCCAGCAAATGGTTTGAATTTGAGCTGATAAATGAATTAAAGGATCAATTCCAGACATTTCTGTCAAGCTGTCAGTCAGCTGATCAGTAATATTTTGTTATGTCGGCATGAAGTTTAAATATGTCTCTTCAGTCAAAAGCAAAGAAACAAACGGAGCCTTAAAGAGAACACACACACACACACACACACACACACACACACACACCTTGTGCAGACCAGCACTCTCCTCCAGATGCTTTGTGTTAGTAATTGGTTCAAACAGGACTCGTGTGGATGCTTTAACCTTCAAGTCAAGGTCACCTCCAGTAATGAAGGACTCTGTCTGCAGCCGCTTTCTAGGTCACACACTCTGTCGTGTTGTGTTAGAATGTTGTAGTGTTGTAACGTTCTGGTTGTGTTGTTACAACGTTCTGTTGCTAGAATGTTAGAATGTTCTAAGGTGACTACGACGTCTGTAATTCCTTCCTAGAAGAGCCTGTCAAGGCCCGAAAGAGGCCACTGTGTGTGTGTGTGTGTGTGTGTGTGTGTGTGTGTGTGTGTGTGTGTGTGTGTGTGTGTGTGTGTGTGTGTGTGTGTGTGTGTGTGTGTGTGTGTGTGTGTGTGTGTGTGTGTGTGTGTGATCACCTCCTCGCTGCGCCTGCCCAGGAGGATCAGGTGCCATGTGCACATCTTGTTTTGTGTACATTGTGTACGTGTGCACGCTGCAGTGTTTCCTTCCAGTGCTTCTAGTTTATTTGTTGTTTATTTATTTCCACAACAAGGTGACTTCACATGAAACCATTAAAACATCTTGCAGAGAAAACAAGTGTCAAATCAATTACAACATTCTTTAAAACATTCAAATGGTCAAAAAGCGAAACAGAATAAAAGTTAGCGTGCGGTTTAGGAACTAAAAAGCGTAGAGATGCAGGAATGGATTAATCCAGCGATGTCCCAGAGTGCCGTGGGAGATGCTGGGAACATGTCCAACTTCACTCAATCGCTCCCAAAAAATATGATTTATTTGCCGCAAATAATTTCCCGGCGTCTGAAGCTTTAACAGAGCGGCTGGCCAATAACGCGTCACTTCAGCGTCTCATCAGCAGCGCCGGCGCCATCGGGAGCCTGAAGGAGTCCACGCCCACGTCCTCGTGTCCAGACGCCTTCCTCCACAGCTCAGACTCTTCACATCAGGGGTGATGCTGCAGCTGCAGCCATCAAACCAGGGCTCATGTGCTGCTCCTCTGGTGACGGGGTGAATCCCATCCTGATGGATGCTGATCTCTCTCTGCTGGTCTCTTCTGGAGGACGGATGTGGACTCATGCGTTCACGGCGCTCTGTGGAGACGCCAGAGTCACAGAGCTGCTGATCAAATGAGATCGATTCGTCTACAGAACCAAGAAGTTCTCTGGCCCGTCTGCCTCAGCTGGGTTGAGATCGACACCTCCACCCAGCTGTGTTCTCCTCTCTTGATCATGTGACTGTCAGCTGACTGAAGAGAGACGTCCTCCTCCATGAGGAACCAAGACGTTCTCCTCCACGAGGAACCAAGACGTTCTCCTCCACGAGGAACCAAGACGTTCTCCTCCACGAGGAACCAAGACGTTCTCCTCCACGAGGAACCAAGACGTTCTCCTCCACGAGGAACCAAGACGTTCTCCTCCACGAGGAACCAAGACGTTCTCCTCCACGAGGAACCAAGACGTTCTCCTCCACGAGGAACCAAGACGTTCTCCTCCACGAGGAACCAAGACGTTCTCCTCCACGAGGAACCAAGACGTTCTCCTCCACGAGGAACCAAGACGTTCTCCTCCATGAGGAACCTGCTGTCACTTCTGAAGACGCCGAGGTTCAGGAATTAGATAAAGAGTGTGAAGCGAGCCTGCTGCTACATGCTATTAGCTGCTACATGCTATTAGCAGCTGCATGCTATTAGCAGCTACAAGAAAACACACCCATATCAGTACAGTGCAGTGCATTGCATTGTGGGTAATGTAGCCAGCAGGTTTCTGATACTGTATGGAATATCCTTTACAGGAATAACAGAGTGACATAATGCATTTAATAATCTGTGGATCAGATTATATTATAACAACATTATCGTAGTAATACTAGTACAACTTTACTAGTATTACTCGTTCCAAAATAAAACGCGTCATTCTCCTGGAAACAGAAGACAACAGGATACGACCTGCATGTTTCTATAATAAAGCTTCTGGCCTGTTAACGGTCACATCTTATGAAATATGTTGTTATTTTACAGACGGCAGCGTCCAGGTCTTAAAAGCTCTGACGCACGTTTTACATAATTCATGAGAACATTTCCTCCTCAGGATCCGTCCTCAGATGGCCAAGGAGAAGATCGAGGGCTGCCACGTGTGCACGCTGGTGACGCCCGGAGAGCCTCAAGTGCTGCTGGGAAAAGACAAAGCCTTCACCTACGACTTCGTGCTGGACACGGACTCCGAGCAGCAGCACATCTACCGGGCCTGCGTGCACGAGCTCATCGAGGGCTGCCTGCACGGCTACAACGCCACCGTGCTGGCCTACGGGCAGGTAGGAGGAGCCGGGGGCGGGGCCAAGAGAGAGAGGGGCGGGTCCAAAAGAGAGGGGCGTGGCCACATAGGGCAAGAGAGGGGAGGAGCCACGGGGGGCCGAGAGAGAGGGGCGGGTCCAAAAGAGGGGGCGTGGCCACATGGGTCAAGAGAGAGGGGTGGGGCCACGGGGCCAAGAGAGGGGTGTGGCCACGATAGAGGGGTGTGGCCACCGGGCCAAGAGAGAGAGGGGCAGAGCCACGGGGGCCAAGAGAGAGGGGTGGGGCCACGGGGGCCAAGAGAGAGGGGTGGGGCCACGGGGGCCGAGAGAGGGGTGGGGCCACGGGGGCCAAGAGAGAGGGGTGGGGCCACGGGGGCCAAGAGAGAGGGGTGGGGCCACGGGGGCCAAGAGAGGGGCGGGTCCACTGGAGAGAGGCGGGTTTATAGCAGCTGCTTCTCTTCAGCTCTACTTGATGTCTGTAAAGCTTCTTCTTGGAAAACTGATCATGCTGTCATTAAACACGCCGCCGTCATGCTGCACATGGACCTGATGGTTGATCACTGTGTCTCAGACGGGCTCGGGGAAGACCTACACCATGGGCACGGGCTTCGACGTGAGCCTGGACCAGGACCAGGGCATCATCCCGCGGGCCGTCCACCAGCTGTTCCATGGCATCCAGAACCGCAGGGAGCGCGCCCAGCAGGCCGGGACCCCGCCGCCCGAGTTTAAAGTCAGCGCCCAGTTCCTGGAGGTGTGTGTGTGTGTGTGTGTGTGTGTGTGTGTGTGTGTGTCCATATTAACTATAACCAGATGGGACAGAACAAGAGGATCAGCCCCCACTTCCTCAAACAGGAAGTGACAGCTCAGTGACAGATGGGAGGAATGTCTGTGGCGTTGTCCTGATTAATGTCGCCCATTACCTCTGACATTAGTCCTCATCACCGAGGGAGGGAGGGAGGGAGGAGGAGGAGGAGGAGGAGGAGGAGGAGGAGGAGGAGGAGGAGGAGGAGGAGAAAGAGAAAGAGAAAGAGGGAGGAGGAGAAAGGAGGAGGGATGGATGGATGCATGCGCAGGAGCAATAAGATAATAGGAGCAGTAATTATTTTCTCCAGAGGTGTGTGTGTGTGTGTGTGTGTGTGTGTGTGTGTGTGAGAGATCCAATTACTTAAATAAGATTTCTGTAATAATAATAATTTCAATAATTACAATCAAATGTCTTTCTGGCTTTCTCTTATTTATTTATTCATTCCGTCTCTGCTGGACTGTGTTTTTGTTCTCAGGTCACAAGGTTATCTCTGTTGACGGCTAACAGATGTGTGTGTGTGTGTGTGTGTGTGTGTGTGTGTGTGTGTGTGTGTCCCCTCTGTGACCTTCTCTGGTTTCAGTCTTGTGTGTAAATAAACTGTGAGAAAGTGACATCATGAGGAGCTTGTGACAAAGAGCTCAATACATCGTTATGTTTTATTATAATGTGTGTGTGTGTGTGTGTGTGTGTGTGTGTGTGTGTTGCAGCTGTACAATGAAGAGGTGCTGGACCTGTTTGATGAAGCCAGAGATCCAGAGAATCGGAACCGCAAGTCCAGCATTAAGATCCATGAAGACGCCGGTGGGAGCATCTACACCACGGGGGTCACCTCACGGCTGGTGAACTCAAAGGAGGAGGTGTGTGTGTGTGTGTGTGTGTGTGTGTGTTGTGTTGGTTTTGTGTATTTGTCATCTGCAGTCTTACATTGATTCCGTCTTTTTCATTTGGTAGTTTCTGACAGCGATATGACGTGATGTTCCTCTGCTAGTGTGTGTTGGCCTTTAGCCTCCTTAAGCGTACAGTGTGTGTGTGTGTGTGTGTGTGTGTGTGTGTGTGTGTACAGCTGCTGCAGTGCCTGAAGCTCGGCGCTCTGTCCCGCACCACAGCCAGCACCCAGATGAACGCCACCAGCTCTCGCTCACACGCCATCTTCACCATCCACCTCTGCCAGATGAGGGTGTGCCCGCAGGCCGCGGCGGTGAGGGGGCGGGGCTTACATTTAGGGTTAAGAGCTGCTGTTTCAGAGGAAGACCGTCTCATGTGCCGCTGTCTCCCGCAGCAGAACGAAGCTGAAGGCCTCGACGAGCTGAACGGCTCCATCGCTCAGCCCGAGTTCGAGACGCTGACGGCCAAGTTCCACTTCGTGGACCTGGCCGGCTCCGAGAGGCTGAAACGCACCGGAGCGACAGGAGAGAGGGCCCGCGAAGGCATCTCCATCAACTGTGGACTGGTGTGTGTGTGTGTGTGAGTGTGTCTGTGTCTGTGAGTGTGTGTGTGTCTGTGTCTGTGAGTGTGTGTGTGTGAGTGTGTGTGTGTGTGTGTGAGTGTGTGTGTGAGTGTGAGTGTGTGTGTGTGTGTCTGTGTGTGAGTGTGTGTGAGTGTGAGTGTGTGTGAGTGTGTCTGTGTGTGTGTGTGTGTCTGTGTGTGTGTGTGTGTCTGTGTGTGTGTGTGTGTGTCTGTGTATGTGTGTGTGTGTGTGTGTGTGTGTGTGTGTCTGTGTGTGTGTGTGTGTGTGTGAGAGTGTATCTGTCTGTGTGTGTGTGTGTCTATGTGTGCGCACGTGTGTGTGTGAGTGTGTGTCTGTGTGTGCGTGCGTGCGTGCGTGTGTGTGTGTGTGTGTGTGTGTGTGTGTTTTATATCAAAAGCTGTAAGAAAACGATTCTTCGGCTCTGAATATCGTATTGAGAACCTTTAAATTTCTGCATATTAATAATATTAGAAAACCAGTTATGAATTTCTGTGTGTGTGTGTGTGTGTGTGTGCGTGCGTGTGTCCGTGTGTGTGTGTAGCTGGCACTCGGAAATGTGATCAGTGCTTTAGGGGACCAGAGCAAGAAGGGAGGCCACGTCCCGTACAGAGACTCTAAACTCACCCGTCTGCTCCAGGACTCACTGGGAGGCAACAGGTACACACACACACACACACACACACACACACACACACACACACACACACACACACACACACACACACAGACTCAGAGTGAAGCTCTCAGCAGGGTCCCAGGTGGTGAGCAGCGTCCTGGTGTCTTCAGTGATCATGTGACTTCCTCTGCAGCCGCACCGTGATGATCGCCTGCGTCAGCCCGTCGGACCGAGACTTCATGGAGACGCTGAACACGCTGAAGTACGCCAACCGAGCACGCAACATCCGCAACAAGGTGGTGGTGAACCAGGACAAGACCAGCCAGCAGATCAGCGCGCTGCGGGCCGAGATCGCACGGCTGCAGATGGAGCTGCTGGAGTACAAGGCGGTGAGGAGGGGGAGGAGGAGGAGGAGGAGGAGGAAGGGAAGAAGGAGGAGGAAGGGAAGAAGGAGGAGGATGAGAGGGAGGAGGAGGAGGATGAGAGGGAGGAGGAGGAGGAGGCGGAGGCGAAGGCGGCCGCCACACACGGTCCATGAGGGAGGGAGGGAGGAGAGTCACTGAGACAACGCTAATTGGAGGAGGAGGTCCTCCATGAAAGGCTCGTCGGGTTCTTGGTGTTCTGACGTGTGTGTGTGTGTGTGTGTGTGTGTGTGTGTGTAGGGGAAGCGGGTGGCAGCTGAGGACGGCGTGGAGGGCTACAGCGACCTGTACCAGGAGAACGCCATGCTGCAGCGGGACAACGGCGCCCTGCGCCTCAGGGTGAAGGCCATGCAGGAGACCATCGACCACCTCAACACGCGGGTCACTCACCTGCTGGCCAACGAGGTCAGCAACCTGCTGGCCAAGTCAAGTAGGTGCAGCTGCTGCCGGCCCCTCTCAGAGGAAGCTCTGGTGCTCTGAGGCCTCTGTGACCTCCTCGTCCTCTGGTTGCAGGTGAGGGCAGCGAGGAGATCGGTGCCCTGATACAGAACTACATCCGAGAGGTTGAAGAACTTCGGTAAGAGCTCCAAACCGTGTGGTTTCTTCACTTGAAGCCTCCCAGGAGTCAGATGAGGGGATGCTCTACACGGAGCTGCTGAGCCACCCAGAGGTTCAGCAGCTGGACCAGCTGGCTGGGCTCTGTCAGAGCGACCTGTAAAGATGATGGAGGCTACTTTTAGATAGAGATAGGCTAGCTGTTTCAATGCTAAGCTAAGCTTCTCCTGGCTCTGTAGCGTCGTACTGACCAGAGAGCGGTATGACTCGTCTCGTCGCTCTCGTTACTAAAGCATAACACAAGCCACGCCCACTCGTTACTAAATGTTACACAATCCACGCCCACTCATTACTAAACGTTACACAAGCCACGCCCACTCGTTACTAAAGCATAACGCAAGTCACGCCCACTCATTACTAAAGCATAACACAAGCCACGCCCACTCATTACTAAACGTTACACAAGCCACGCCCACTTATTACTAAAGCATAACACATGCCACGCCCACTCGTTACTAAACGTTACACAAGCCACGCCCACTCGTTACTAAAGCATAACACAAGCCACGCCCACTCGTTACTAAAGCATAACGCAAGCCACGCCCACTCGTTACTGAAGCATAACGCAAGCCACGCCCACCTCAGCTAATGCTAGCTAAAGTTAGTTACACTGCAATATAATATCATGTAATACAAGATAATGCAAGCTAAAGTTAGCTCCACTGGACTATAATATCATTTAATACAAGCTAATGCTAGCTAAAGTTAGTTACACTGCAATATAATATCAAGTAATACAAGCTAATGCTAGCTAAAGTTAGTTACACTGCAATATAATATCAAGTAATACAAGCTAATGCTAGCTGAAGTTCATTACACTGCAATATAATATCATGTAATACAAGCTAATGCTCGCTGAAACAAGCTCCTGCGTGCCCCTTGTGGCTCTTAAGGTTAGCTGTGTGGACTTGAAGAAGAGTGGAGGACCATGTGACCTGTTCTCCTCCTCAGAACCAAGCTCCTGGAGAGCGAGGCCATGAACGAGTCTCTGCGCCGGCAGGCAGCCCGGCTCTCCTCGCGCTCTCCATTCCCTTCCTCCGACCTCAGCCCCGCCCCCGGCCACACCCCCGGCCACACCCCCGGCTCCGCCCATCCGTCACTGTCCATGGAGGCTGAGATGACGGACGTGCTGCGCCGAGCCAAGATGGACATCGAGAGGCTGAAGAAGAAGGAGAGGCGGCAGAGGAGGACGAGGTGAGGAGGGAAATATATATATGAAGCAGGAAACAATACACACTATGACATGAAGCAGGAAACAATACACACTATGACATGAAGCAGGAAACAATACACACTATGACATGAAGCAGGGAACAATACACACTATGACATGAAGCAGGAAACAATACACACTATGACATCAAGCAGGAAACAATACACACTATGACATGAAGCAGGAAACAATACACACTATGACATGAAGCAGGAAACAATACACACTATGACATGAAGCAGGAAACAATACACACTATGACATGAAGCAGGAAACAATACACACTATGACATGAAGCAGGAAACAATACACACTCAGTGCGGTTACATGGATTCGAATAACTGGCTTAGTCCGACTAAAATCGAATTATCCAGTTCATGTAAACACCTTTATTCGAATAACTGCGGTCCGACTACGATCCGATTAACACCCCTGGATAACTCGATTCGATTCGATTGATAATTCGAATAACGCTGCATGTATACGCTGAATCGGATCGGAACTGGACAATGCGTTTGTGCGCATGCTCAAGATCCCGCCGCCTCCTCCCTCCCGCCCTCCCAGGTCGTGACCCGGAAGTCGAAAGAGACGATAAGTTGTCACGGCCGGCAGAAACAAACAAACGTAAAAGTCGGGTTACGAGCCGATACTACCTTCAGTGGGTGTCTCTGTTAGCTCCCTGATGTAGCCAGCTAGCGCTGCTGCTAGTTCCCTGTTTGCTCTGCGCTAGCTCCCCGACAACCACCGAAGCTAGCGGGGTTCTCTCCATTATGAAGAGTGAAGAGGTCAAGCGGAGATGGCTGTATCACCACTACATGTAATGAAAACAGCGCCACCTGTCGTATCGGATATGACATGCATTCGGCCAATGATTCGATTTATTCACTGCCATGTATATTCGGATAACAGCAGTTGCCCCGAAAGAGAGCATAGTCCGACTAAAGCAAGATTCGAATTATTACCAGCATGTAAACGCACTGAGTATGACATGAAGCAGGAAACAATACACACTATGACATGAAGCAGGAAACAATACACACTATGACATGAAGCAGGAAACAACACACACTATGACATGAAGCAGGAAGTCTGCAGAGCTCTGTTCTGCTCATGTGAAGCTCGCTGTGACCTCGTTCCTCCAGCTAACACGTCTTTTGGGTGAGTGCGTCAGGCGGCTGCAGCCAGTATGAACGCTTGAACGCTGTAATTCACTCAGTCGGCTAGTGGGTCAAGAGAGAAGCTTCTGGACTGTAATGGGATGAGACGTGGTGGGTGGAGAAGAGGGAGCGTTACAAAGGGAAGCGCTGAAGAAGACTCCGGCTCCATCAGCCTTAATGCTGCTGCTGGTGACCTCTCTCTGACCTCCAGGAGAGCTGAGGACATGCTCAGGACATGCTCATATTACTGATGTGATCCTTTTCTCCTCCTGCAGTCCCGACCTGCAGAAAGGTCTGAAGAAGCGAGTGAAGCTGCACGCTCAGCAGAACGGAGAGAACGGGCCCGCCGGGCAGAACGGAGAGATGGATTCAGACGACTGCCCCGAGGTAGAGCTCGTTCACACGGTAAAGCAACGGGTCGGACAGACGGGTCTGATGCTGCTTCTGTGTGCAGGACGTCATGTCTCCTCTGCAGGAGGAGAGCGGCTGTGAGGAAGACGAGGGGGAGGACGAAGAGGAAGGCCGCGAGGAGGACGAGGACGGGTTCGACAGTGACGAGAGCCTCGTGGATTCAGACTCCGACTCGGATGAGAAAGGTGATGAAGGACTGTTCCAGTGAGACATCTCACTATCGTCAGATGACTCAGCAATCTTTCACAGACGATTATGATGCATAGATTCATCTTCATGACTTCCCTAGGTTGTCCTCCAGCGCCACCATCTGGTCTAAATGTCTATTTATTCATGATTCATGACTAATCCCATCAGCTTCTTCTGTGCTGTGTGTGCAGCCTCGTCTCTTTACAACGTTAACACACAAGACATTTCCTAGTAGAGTTCAATGTGCAGCTCGTCTCTGACACTGCACAATTAGCTCTACTCTATGAAAAGCGGTAGCAATGTAGCATCAATGTGGCATCAATGTGGCATCAATGTGGCAGCAAAGTGGCAGCTTGCCTGCTGTGCATGCCATCGCGCTGAGAGAAAGCATTAGCTCCTCCTAGCTCCTGGACGCTCTCCTCTGCAGTCGGTCTGAGCTTTTCTTCTCATTTGCAGCCAACTTCCAGGCGGACCTGGCGGATCTGACCTGCGAGATCGAGATCAAGCAGAAGCTGATCGACGAGCTGGAGAACAGCCAGCGGAGGCTGCTGGTGCTGAAGCTGCAGTACGAGGAGAAGCTCATCCTCCTGCAGAACAAGATCCGAGACACTCAGCTGGAGAGAGACCGCGTGCTGCAGAACCTCAGTGAGTTCCTGCTGCTGCAGGTAGTCAGGAGTTAGTGTCCTTAGTGCTGCAAGTAGTCAGGAGTTAGTGTTCTCAGTGCTGCAGGTAGTCAGGAGTTAGTGTCCTTAGTGCTGCAGGTAGTCAGGAGTTAGTGTTCTCAGTGCTGCAGGTAGTCAGGAGTTAGTGTTCTCAGTGCTGCAGGTAGTCAGGAGTTAGTGTCCTTAGTGCTGCAGGTAGTCAGGAGTTAGTGTCCTTCAGCAGTGCTGCAGGTAGTCAGGAGTTAGTGTCCTTAGTGCTGCAGGTAGTCAGGAGTTAGTGTCCTTCAGTCATGCTGCAGGTAGTTAGGAGTAAGTGTCCTTAGTGCTGCAGGTAGTCAGGAGTTAGTGTTCTCAGTGCTGCAGGTAGTCAGGAGTTAGTGTCCTTAGTGCTGCAGGTAGTCAGGAGTTAGTGTTCTCAGTGCTGCAGGTAGTCAGGAGTTAGTGTCCTTAGTGCTGCAGGTAGTCAGGAGTTAGTGTCCTTAGTGTTGCAGGTAGTCAAGAGTTAGTCTCCTCAGTGCTGCAGGTAGTCAGGAGTTAGAGTCCTTCAGTAGTGCTGCAGGTAGTCAGGAGTTAGTGTTCTCAGTGCTGCAGGTAGTCAGGAGTTAGTGTCCTTAGTGCTGCAGGTAGTCAGGAGTTAGTGTTCTCAGTGCTGCAGGTAGTCAGGAGTTAGTGTCCTTAGTGCTGCAGGTAGTCAGGAGTTAGTGTCCTTAGTGTTGCAGGTAGTCAGGAGTTAGAGTCCTTCAGTAGTGCTGCAGGTAGTCAGGAGTTAGTGTCCTTAGTGTTGCAGGTAGTCAGGAGTTAGTGTCCTTAGTGCTGCAGGTAGTCAGGAGTTAGTGTTCTCAGTGCTGCAGGTAGTCAGGAGTTAGTGTTCTCAGTGCTGCAGGTAGTCAGGAGTTAGTGTCCTTAGTGCTGCAGGTAGTCAGGAGTTAGTGTCCTTAGTGTTGCAGGTAGTCAGGAGTTAGAGTCCTTCAGTAGTGCTGCAGGTAGTCAGGAGTTAGTGTCCTTAGTGCTGCAGGTAGTCAGGAGTTAGTGTCCTTAGTGCTGCAGGTAGTCAGGAGTTAGTGTCCTTAGTGCTGCAGGTAGTCAGGAGTTAGTGTCCTTCAGGAGAAAGCCTGCAGCTGACTGGCTCTCGCTCACAGTGTCCATGGAGAACTACACGGAGGAGAAGGCCAGCCGGGTCAAGCAGGACTACGAGAAGCGGCTCAAGGAGATGAACCGAGACCTGCTGAAGCTGCAGGTCGCTCAGAAAGAACACGCGCGCCTCCTCAAGAACCAGGAGAGGTACGAGAGGGAGCTGAAGAAGCTCCAGACCGAGGTCAACGACATGAAGAAGGCCAAGGTGAGGAGGGGGGGGAGGAGGAGGAAGAAGTGAAGGAGGAGGTCCAGATACAGGGCGCAGTTTGAGAAGCCTGACCTCTGACCTTTGTCTATTCGCAGGTGACGCTGATGAAGCAAATGAAGGAGGAGCAGCTGAGGAGGAGGATGGTGGAGGCCAAGAGGACCCGAGAGATCGGCCAACTGAAGAAGGAGCAGCGCCGACAGGAGGTGTGTGTGTGTGTGTGTGTGTGTGTGTGTGTGTGTGTGTGTGTGTACATGTTGCACACACAGATAGTTTAGAATAACCTTGTGAAGATGAGTGCATGAATGCATTACTTGTGTCTGTGTTCCATGGAGGAGAGGTTTGGTCTTCATGTCATGATCCACTCTGTGGATCGTTGTGGGCGGGGCCTGACCAGATGCTGTGGGCGGGGCCTGACCACACGCTGTGGGCGGGGCCTGACCACACGCTGTGGGCGGGGCCTGACTACACACTGTGGGCCTGACTACACGCTGTGGGCGGGGCCTGACTACACGCTGTTCTTCTCCGTCCTGTCCCTTCAGTACCAGATCCGAGCGCTGGAGTCCCAGAAGCGGCAGCAGGACCAGGTTCTGCGCAGGAAGACGCAGGAGGTGAGCGCGCTGCGCCGCCTGGCCAAGCCCATGTCCGACCGCGTGGCCGGCCGCGTGGCCCGCTGGAACCACGCACCCCCGGGGACGGACTCTGGAGCCGAGTTCTCCGCCAGCACCTCCGCCAGCACCACCGCCAGCGGCTCGGAGCCCGAGAGCGGGAAGAGCGTGAGCGGCCTGGTGAAGCAGTGGAACAACAAGAACAACGTGTTTGGCTACCTGGCGGAGAGCGACGGCAGTATGGACGGGACGCGGGTCATCGGGTGAGACGGACCTCCTTACACTAGTGGTGCTGATGCTACTGATGCTGCTGATGCTGCTCATGCTGTTCATGCTGCTGATGCTGCTGATGCTGCTGATGCTACTGATGCTACTGATAACCATGTCTGAGTGATGCACCATCACCTCAGCTTAACTTGCTGCTAACAGCTAACAGGCAGCTGGTGAATACAGGGAGCACTCAGCAGCTAAAACCACAGATATATAATATTATATTATCTTTCTCTCCTTTCCTCTCCTCCTCTCCTCTCCTCCTCTCTTCCTCTGCTCTCCTCCCTCCTAGCAGTAGGAAGAAGTTGCAGCGTAAGCCAGCCAGCAGCGTTGGTCCGTCGGGTCGAGCGAGCAGCTTTTCCCAGTCGGCCCGTCAGAAGTGGCAGACTCTGGAGCGCCGCATCCTGGACATCGTGATGCAGAGGATGACCATCGGCAACGTGGAGGCGGACATGGACCGCCTCATCAAGGTAGGAGTACCAGGATGACGGAGGAGAGCGGCGGCCTGCTCTGCTACTGCTGTGGATGTCAGGCCTTGAGAGGACTTCCTTTGACCCAACGTGGGCGTGGCTCTTGCTTTCTCTTCTCCTCAGAGATGTAGCCGTCAGTGTTTGTGTATGAATGAGAATACATTCATGGTTTATATACTCTCATAAATAACTCTGTGACGCCCTCATCTCTGACATTTGCATGTGTTTGTGTGAAGCTCTGACCTTTGTTTTTCTGTGTCTTCACGAGTCAGAAGCGAGAGGAGCTGATCGTCCAGCAGGAGTCGCTGTCGCATAAGAGGGAGGTGCTCATGGCGGAGGGGGAGGGGCCAGAAGCCGAAGACCGCCTCCTCCAGGAGATCAACGAGGACGTGGAGGTGCTGAACGCCAACATAGACTACATCAACGACAGCCTGTCTGACTGCCAGGCCACCATCGTCCAGATAGAAGAGACCAAGGTACACACACACAGACACACACACACACACAGACACACACACACGCACGCACCCTCTCACTGTGAGCTGTGTGTGTGTGTGTGTGTGTGTGTAGGACGAGCTGGACTCGGTGGACACCTCGGTGGTGATCAGTTCCTGCTCTCTGGCTGAAGCGCGCCACCTGCTGGATCACTTCCTGAAGGCGTCGATAGACCGAGTGAGTGATGCAGAAAGTATAACATAATGAACTGTTTCCATCTCTTGGAGGTGAGGAGGGACACGTGAAGCTGTAAGAGCAAAACAAAAAGCCTCTCTTGTTAAATCCATCTGTTAACACGTCACTGGAAAACATTTCATTATTTTATTAATACGTGTTGATTTAGCAACGAGATAAAAGTGGAGATGTGTAGAATAATGCTGCCGTCTAGTGGTGCCTCTGTGTACTGCACGCTGCTGTCAGCGCCGTCTACTGGGGCAAGTATTAATAATAACCAGCTGTGTGTGTGTGTGTGTGTGTGTGTGTGTGTGTGTGTGTGTGTGTGTGTGTGTGTGTGTGTGTGTGTGTGTGTGTGTGTGTGTGTGTGTGTGCGCACAGAGCCTGCAGGTGGCTCAGAAGGAGGCTCAGATCCGCCTGCTGGAGGGTCAGCTGAGGCAGACTGATGTGATTGGCTCGTCTCAGAACCACCTGATCCTGGACGCGCTGCGGGAGAAGGCCGAGGGCATCCCCGGCCTGCAGGCGCTGCTCCAGAACGTGCAGCAGGGTGAGTGCGAGCTGCCGCTGTGTGTCACGCGTCACATGACTCTGCAAGCTGACGCTGTTGTGCTTCCAGAGAACGGTTACGCCAGCACCGACGAGGAGCCCTCTGAGCTCAGCCACGCCTCCGACAGCAGGTGAGACGTCCCGCTCGCCCTTACACCAGAGCTCGCCCTTACACCAGAGCTCGCCCTTACACCAGAGCTCACCCTCATACTAGAGCTCACCCTCACACTAGAGCTCGCCCTTAAACCAGAGCTCGCCCTTACACCAGAGCTGAGCTCGCCCTCACACCAGAGCTCGCCCTTACACCAGAGCTCGCCCTTACACCAGAGCTCGCCCTTAAACCAGAGCTCGCCCTTAAACCAGAGCTCGCCCTCACGCCAGAGCTCGCCCTCACGCCAGAGCTCGCCCTCACGCCAGAGCTCGCCCTTAAACCAGAGCTCGCCCTTAAACCAGAGCTCGCCCTTAAACCAGAGCTCGCCCTTAAACCAGAGCTCGCCCTCACGCCAGAGCTCGCCCTCATGCCAGAGCTCGCCCTCACGCCAGAGCTCGCCCTCACGCCAGAGCTCGCCCTCACACTAGAGCTCGCCCTCACACTAGAGCTCGCCCTCACACTAGAGCTCGCCCTCACACCAGAGCTCGCCCTTAAACCAGAGCTCGCCCTTACACCAGAGCTCGCCCTCAGTGTTCTGCTCGAGTCTCATGGCCTCTCTCTCTGCAGCGTGTCCCACATGAAGGAATCCAACAGCCAAGAGGATTTCAAAATAAAGGTAAGTTTTTCTGTTTTTCCTTGACATGGTACATGTGTGCTCTGCCAGATGCTAACATTACTTCCATATGTATAATTCTGAATAGATCTGTTTGAATGGATAATGAATGAGAATATACTTATTGATCCCCAAGAGGAAAGTAGCAGCTTACAGACATATAAAACAACAGGCATGAAAGATGTATCCTCAGATTAAAAGTTGCTCAGAGCACGAGGAGCGCTGCGAGCTGCAGTGCTTCATGAGCCGCGGTGACGCTGCGTGTTATCCCGTGTCGAGGCGGCTGCACACGCCAGTGTGTGTCTGTCAGAGCAGCTGCTGTTCAGCTTGTAGCCATGAGGGGGCAGCATGAGCACACCCTCAGTGCCCTGAGTATCCTGACATTACACCGTGTTCTTTACCTTGTATTGGCTATTTTAGCATTAACACCATAATGCCTGCTGTCTCCTTTCAGCCATGTTTGTTTTACTGCTGATATTCTAAATTTCTAAATTTCCTCTTGTGCCTCCGTGAAAATCAGCATGACTCTTCTGCCTCATGGTTCTTCATCCCTCTCCGGCCAGATGGAGCCTCGTCTGTCCGGCCAGATGAAGGCGGTGTCTGCAGAGTACCTGGGCCCCGTCGCGGCCCCGCCCTGCGGCGGCAAGCAGCACATCACCAAGTCGCTGGCCTCGCTGACGGACATCCAGGAGGACGGGCTGAGCCTGAGCTCTGCTAGTCTGGGCTTCAACCTCGCCCTGCGAGAGCACTACCACCGGGACCGGGTGTCCCGCACCATCAGCCTGCCCGTCAGGGGGCACACCTTGTGAGTGCATCGCCGGGAGGAGGCCACACCTCTACAGGAAAGCTTTAGGATGAGCAAAACATGGCAATAAAACACTGAGATAAAATACAATCAAATTAAAAAAGAGGCCAGAAATACAGCGGGAGTCAGATAATATGTTGTCGTCGCCTAAAATGCAACAAAAGAAATAGTGCAGAATATTAAACCATCCGTTCATTGAACAACAGATGCTTACATGAAGGTTTGAATCCCTTCAGCTGGGCTTCAACACGCAGAAGAGCCGTCATGAAGGAACCAGAACCTTGAGACACACAACGTGTCCACAGAGACAAAGTGCTGACATGTCTCAGATTAGACACGCTGCAGCGAGAGAAGAGAACAACCGCCTGATGTTTAAAGAAATGAGTGTCGTTGCTGAGTCTGAGAGAAATGCTGTTAAAATAGAAAGATCCCTTCTTGCTTATTAATTCCCGACAGATCACAAGCATCCTGCTCTTCCTGGAAGATTTACTTAGTGTGTGTGTGTGTGTGTGTGTGTGTGTGTGTGTGTGTGTGTGTGTGTGTGTGTGTGTGTGTGTGTGTGTGTGTGTGTGTGTGTGTGTGTCAGTCCCAGGCAGTCTCGGGGCTATGACACCTCCCCTCTCACCAGGAGGAAGTCTTATGACCGAGCCTACAGGTACGGCCTCTGTCATCACATCTTGTGTTGAGTTGTTGGCAGATTGATTACATTTTGTGTGGAATGACGTTTCCTCTCTTCTTGTCTCTTCTTGTCTTTCCTCATCCTTCACTTCCTGTCCCGTGTCAGACCCACTGACGGCTACACTCCCCCCTCCTCCCCCCCTCTCAGGACCAGGAACGACCGCAATGTCTTCTCAAGGCTCACCAGCAACCAAACCCCAGGTTCTGCTCTGGACAAGTATGTAACACTGCTGCATGGAAACATGCACACACATGTACATGCACACATACATGCAGACATACACACATACATGCACATATATATACACACATATATACATGCAAACATACACACATATATACATACATGCACACATATATACATACATACATGCATGCATGCACACATACATGCAGACATATTTCCATGCATACATTCACACATACATACATACATACATACATACATACATACATACATACATACATACATACATACATACATACATACATACATAAATACACATACATACATACATACATACATACATACATACATAAATACACATACATACATACATACATACATAAACATACGTATATTTGCGTGCACGCACATATGCATATACGTATGCATACATACACACACACTCTGTCCCTTTGTCGGGTCAGTTGTGTTACTTTGAAGCGTTCCTCTCTTGCATGCTCTTGCGTGTTGTGAAGGTCTGCAGGATGATGTCAGGCCTTCTGGAGGAGCTGCTGTCAGCGTGTTAGATGGAGTGTGTTACTCTATCCTCTGTTGGTTTGGGTAGTGTAGCTCCTGGTAGTAACACATTCACAGGTGTTGTGTGTACTCAAGGGAGGATGTGACCATCCAGCACAGCAAAGGCAGCGTGTGACTGCACCACCGACCAGACTGCACCACCCACCAGACTGCACCACCGACCAGACTGCACCACCGACCAGACTGCACCACCCACCAGACTGCACCACCCACCAGACTGCACCACCCACCAGACTCAGGGCTCTCAAGTGCCACGCATTGAGCGTGACTGTCAGTCATTTCGGTCTAAGTCCCGCCCTCCCGCCACGCATCGTATTTCTCACACTGAAAAAAACCTCCTGGTTATTTAATGAGCCGCAGCTCATCATGACCTGTCACGCTGCCTCACCACAGAGGAATCAAGCACGTCTCCCGAGTCCCCTGCAGTTCTGCCGTGAGGTGCTACTCGTCAACCAATCAAAAAAAAGAAATGGGCTACACGAATAGCCAATCAGAAAAAGGTATCTGTTGTCTCTGGGTAAGACGTAATGACAGGCGGGACTGGAGCCGTCCGGCGGCGTGGATTTGTTGTCGTCGTCACGTTGTCACATCCTCTGCAGGAGGAACAAAGCAACATGTTGTACGTCTGTACGATCTCCATCAGTCATCACCAGTCATGTTCCTGTGCTCATGCTATGCTAAGCTAACTAGCTGCTGGCTGACCTTATTGGACGTGAGGGTAGAATCTAAAGTTCTCATCAAACTCAACAAGAAGCTAAAATGTCAAACTATTCCTGCAACCTTTAACATGTGATGTTCACTAAAGGAGGCGTGGCTTAGTGCGGGTTCCTCAGTAAATGTTTACTGACCCTTCACTCTGACCTCACTTCACTCTGACCTCACTTCACTTTGACCTCACTTCACTTTGACCTCACTTCACTCTGACCTCACTTCACTTTGACCTCACTTCACTTTGACCTCTCTTCACTCTGACCTCACTTCACTTTGACCTTGCTTCACTCTGACCTTGCTTCACTCTGACCTCGCTTCACTTTGACCTCGCTTCACTCTGACCTCGCTTCACTCTGACCTCGCTTCACTCTGACCTCACTTCACTTTGACCTTGCTTCACTCTGACCTTGCTTCACTCTGACCTCGCTTCACTTTGACCTCGCTTCACTCTGACCTCGCTTCACTCTGACCTCGCTTCACTCTGACCTTACTTCACTTTGACCTCGCTTCACTTTGACCTCACTTCATTCTGACCTCTCTTCACTCTGACCTCACTTCATTCTGACCTCGCTTCACTCTGACCTCGCTTCACTCTGACCTCTCTTCACTTTGACCTTGCTTCACTTTGACCTCACTTTATTCTCACCTCTCTTCATTCTGACCTCGCTTCACTCTGACCTCGCTTCACTCTGACCTCTCTTCACTTTGACCTCGCTTCACTTTGACCTCACTTTATTCTCACCTCTCTTCACTCTGACCTCTCTTCACTCTGACCTCGCTTCACTTTGACCTCACTTCATTCTGACCTCGCTTCACTCTGACCTCACTTCACTGTGACCTCTCTTCACTCTGACCTCACTTCATTCTGACCTTGCTTCACTCTGACCTCGCTTCACTCTGACCTCACTTCACTCTGACCTCACTTCACTCTGACCTCACTTCACTCTGACCTCTCTTCACTCTGACCTCACTTCACTTTGACCTCTCTTCATTCTGACCTCTCTTCACTCTGACCTCACTTCACTTTGACCTTGCTTCACTCTGACCTTGCTTCACTCTGACCTCGCTTCACTTTGACCTCGCTTCACTCTGACCTCGCTTCACTCTGACCTCGCTTCACTCTGACCTTACTTCACTTTGACCTCGCTTCACTTTGACCTCACTTCATTCTGACCTCTCTTCACTCTGACCTCGCTTCACTTTGACCTCTCTTCACTCTGACCTCTCTTCACTCTGACCTCACTTCATTCTGACCTCGCTTCACTCTGACCTCGCTTCACTCTGACCTCTCTTCACTTTGACCTCGCTTCACTTTGACCTCACTTCATTCTCACCTCTCTTCACTCTGACCTCTCTTCACGCTGACCTCGCTTCACTTTGACCTCACTTCATTCTGACCTCGCTTCACTTTGACCTCACTTCATTCTGACCTCTCTTCACTCTGACCTCTCTTCACTCTGACCTCTCTTCACTCTGACCTCTCTTCACTCTGACCTCTCTTCACTCTGACCTCGCTTCACTTTGACCTCACTTCACTCTGACCTCACTTCACTCTGACCTCACTTCACTCTGACCTCACTTCACTTTGACCTCTCTTCATTCTGACTTCGCTTCAGTTCTCTGCCGATAACAAGTGGCCATCTTTATAGTGTGATGAGCTTCATCTCCTCCGGTCACGCCTCCTTTAACCCTTTGCCAGTAACCCTTCTGTCTTTCCTGAGCGTGGTTAACCCTTTCCTCTCCCTCTTCTTCCTGGCCCTTCTCTTCCTCTTCCTTCTCTTCCTCTATTCCCTCCCTCCCTCCCTCCTCTTCTGCCTCCAGGTCGGATGACAGCGACTCCTCGCTCTCCGAGGTGCTCAGGTAGAGGATCTGTGTTTGTGTCTGTTTCCCATCAGCCTGTGACCTCACCAGCTCACCTGTCCTCTGTCGCCCCCTGTGGTGCATTGTGGTGCATGTTTTAACCACAGGCCTCTCCCTCTGTGTCCTCGTTTCTCTTACTAGTGTTTCACACTGCCTCCGGCGGTCGTCCAGGATTCATAGAACCTTAGTTACCTTCGTAACTTTCGGTTCCTCACCGAGTGCACCTCACCTCTGTTCTGCATACATGTAAATTAAAGGAATACTTCAAGTGTGAGATGAGAATCTTGGCGTCACTCTCAAGTCCGTTTGGTAGCTTTGTAGCCAGTAGCCAGCTAGCTTGGCACGAAGAGTTAGCTTAGCACAAACCGTGCACATGGGAGGGAACGTTGAGCCTCTGCTTCTCGTGGTGCAGTTTTCCAACAGAGGCTCTTGCTCTCCTCTCTTGGACATGAAATGCACTCCAGGAAGTGAATGAGGTCCTTTGTGTGAGTGGGCGGAGCCTTTATGCTCAGGAGCTCACTGATTGGCTGAGTCCTGAACTAACATCACTAAGCACTAACATCAACGTTACCCATCTTCCTGCAGAACCTTTGTCTCCAAAGCAAATCAGCAAAACGTTTTCCCAAAATGTCAAATGAAATGATCTAATGATGATGATGATGATGCTAAAAACATAATTCCCTCATTGTCACGAGGCTCTGGCTGCTCGGCCCTGTAACGGCCACTAGGGGAGCTAGAGCACGTTCTGCTGAAGGAAACACACTATGCTGCAGACGACATATGTAGTATAGTACTACGTATGTGCATATGTAGTATAGTACTACATATATAAGTATATGTAGTACTATCCTACATCTACATGTACGCATCCATAGTCTGCAGTATACAGTTTACTGAGGAAGCAGAAGGTCAAAAGAAGCCCTGCAGCTGCGTGAAGGTAAAGCTTCTCTGGCTGTAAATGTCATGAAGCTTCAGCTTCTCTCTTCATCAGGTCTTCCTCTGACGCGCTGACGGAGTTCATGCTTTCTTCTCTTTCCATTTACCACATGTGTTGTGATCATTTGATCCGATGCCTTTCTACAGTGTGGGTCACAGTGTGTCCATGCATCTCTGCAGCGATGCATCTCTGCATTGCTGCATCTCTGCATCGTTGCATCGCTGCAGAGGATGTGACTCGCGTGTCATATCCTCTGCTCCCTCACCGGCTGCACTTGACCAGAGAATGGATGCTGCATGTGGCGCCACTGACGCCGTGCTGTGGTTCATGTAGCTGTTGTGTAGCTGTTGTGTAGCTGTTGTGTAGCTGTCCTCGGGCTGTGGCTGCTGTAAAGAAGTGTGAGCTCATTCTGCGCATGCCGGCTCTTTGTGGCAGACCTGCATGTTCTGGTTTTAACGTTGCAGGAAAAGATCCACAGAAAGTGTGTTCTCTTTGTGTTTAATTTTGTGTGTGTGTGTGTGTGTGTGTGTGTGTGTGTGTGTGTGTGTGTGTGCGCGCGTGCTTTGGCGCAGAAGAGGAGATGTTGCTGTCTTCCTTCTGTTCCTCTTCCTCTGTGCAGAAAATACATCTGTCTCAAGTTGTGTGTGTGATCACAGATTCTTTTTCTCCTCACATCTTCTCAAACAGTGAAGAAGACACACGCACACGCACGCACACACGCACACGCACACACACACGCACACTAACTACCACTGCTGTTCGAAGGAAGTCACCTGGGGACCAATTTCCCCACATTCCTCTTCCTTTTTCTCACTTTGCTGGGAGGAAGGAGGGGGGGGAGAGAAGGAGAGGGAGGGAGGAATGAAGGGAGGGAGAGAGAGAGAGAGAGAATCATATCTCTGTGTGTTTTGTGTTGTCACAGTATGATGAAGAGTGTTTGTGTCTTTGTGTGCATGTTTTTGAACGGCCTGTGTTCACATCATCCCCACTGCTTTATTCTGAAGACACTGTGTGTGTGTGTGTGTGTGTGTGTGTGTGTGTGTGTGTGTGTGTGTGTGTGTGTGTGTGTGTGTGTGTGTGTGTGTGTGTGTGTGTGTGTGTGTGATCGTTAGGGGTGTGATCAATCCCATCGGTGGGGTGAAGGGGGGTCGTACTGCCCCCCTGCAGTGTGTGTCTGTAGCCGAGGGACACTCGAAGCCGGTCCTGTGTGTGGACGCCACGGACGAGCTGCTCTTCACTGGATCTAAAGGTACACACACACACACACACACACACACACACACACACACACACACACACACACACACACACACACACACACACACACACAGCTCTGTGAACGTCTGTCCCGTGCAGATCGCACCTGTAAGATGTGGAACCTGGTGACGGGTCAGGAGCTGGTGACCCTGAAAGGTCACCCCAACAACGTGGTGTCGGTGAAGTACTGCGCGTCCTCCGGCCTGCTCTTCTCCGTGTCCACCTCCTTCATCAAGGTGTGGGACGTCCGCGACTCGGCCAAGTGCGTCCGCACGCTCACGTGAGTTTCCCCTCGAGCGTCCCGTCGGCCCGCTGCCGCAGTCCGGCCTCCGACCCTCTGCTCCTCTTCCTCTTCCTCGCAGCTCGTCGGGGCAGGTGGTGTCGGGGGATGCGTGTGCGGGCGTCACCACGCGCACCATAACCTTCGCTCAGGGCGAGTGCCAGATCAACCAGATCGCCCTGAACTCGTCAGGGTCCGTGCTCTACGCCGCTGCTGGCAACACGGTGCGCATGTGGGACCTCAACAGGTGCGTTACCTTCATCATCACTCAGCCCTCCACACATGCAGAGTCATCGCCCCACGGATCCATTTATTCACTCCATGAACCAGAGAGCTGATCAACAGCTGACGCATTCAAAAGGCCGTCAGAGGAAAGCAGCGATGTGTCTCTACAACGTTTTCTTTTCATGTGTCTGGAGGGAAATGATTCACAGATTGAACCCGACACGTTATGCTGAGGGCTGTGTGTGTGTGTGTGTGTGTGTGTGTGTGTGTGTGTGTGTGTGTGTGTGTGTGTGTGTGTGTGTGTGTGTGTGTGTGTGTGTGTGTGTGTGTAGGATGCAGGGAATGGGGAGGCTGACCGGCCACATCGGCTCCGTCATGTGTCTCACAGTGGGACAGTCTCTGCTGGGCAAAGACCAAGTGATCACTGGCTCCAAAGACCACTATGTCAAGGTAACACACACACACACACACACACACACACACACACACACACACACACTACATGCTCTTACAACGCAGGTGATCATTTTCCTGCATTGGGACATGAGATAATCTTTCAAGAGGAGATCCTGATGATATTTCCTCCCCTGCCTGGTTTCTCTCCTCAGGTGTTTGACGTGGCAGAGGGCATGCTGGGTAACGTCGGTCCGGCTCATAACTTTGAGCCGCCCCACTACGACGGCATCGAGTGTCTGGCGGTGCAGGGAGACGTGCTGTTCAGCGGCTCCAGAGACAACGGCATCAAGAAGTGGGACCTGGAGCAGCAGGAGCTCACACAGGTGTTTCACCTGGGCTAGAGTTAGTCTGCTCCTGGGCTAGAGTTAGTCTGCTCCTGGGCTAGAGTTAGTCTGCTCCTGGGCTAGAGTTAGTCTGCTCCTGGGCTAGAGTTAGTCTGCTCCTAGGCTAGAGTTAGTCTGCTCCTGGGTTAGAGTTAGTCTTCTCCTGGGCTAGAGTTAGTCTGCTCCTGGGCTAGAGTTAGTCTGCTCCTGGGCTAGAGTTAGTCTGCTCCTAGGCTAGAGTTAGTCTGCTCCTGGGTTAGAGTTAGTCTTCTCCTGGGCTAGAGTTAGTCTGCTCCTGGGCTAGAGTTAGTCTGCTCCTGGGTTAGAGTTAGTCTGCTCCTAGGCTAGAGTTAGTCTGCTCCTGGGTTAGAGTTAGTCTGCTCCTGGGCTAGAGTTAGTCTGCTCCTGGGCTAGAGTTAGTCTGCTCCTGGGCTAGAGTTAGTCTGCTCCTAGGCTAGAGTTAGTCTGCTCCTAGGCTAGAGTTAGTCTGCTCCAGGGGCTAGAGTTAGTCTGCTCCTAGGCTAGAGTTAGTCTGCTCCTGGGCTAGAGTTAGTCTGCTCCTGGGCTAGAGTTAGTCTGCTCCTGGGTTAGAGTTAGTCTGCTCCTGGGCTAGAGTTAGTCTGCTCCTGGGCTAGAGTTAGTCTGCTCCTGGGCTAGAGTTAGTCTGCTCCTGGGCTAGAGTTAGTCTGCTCCTGGGCTAGAGTTAGTCTGCTCCTGGGCTAGAGTTAGGCTGCTCCTGGGCTAGAGTTAGTCTGCTCCTGGGCTAGAGTTAGTCTGCTCCTGGGCTAGAGTTAGTCTGCTCCTAGGCTAGAGTTAGTCTGCTCCTGGGCTAGAGTTAGTCTGCTCCTGGGTTAGAGTTAGTCTGCTCCTGGGCTAGAGTTAGTCTGCTCCTGGGCTAGAGTTAGTCTGCTCCTAGGCTAGAGTTTGTCTGCTCCAGGGCTAGAGTTAGGCTGCTCCAGGGGCTAGAGTTAGTCTGCTCCTAGGCTAGAGTTAGTCTGCTCCTAGGCTAGAGTTAGTCTGCTCCAGGGGCTAGAGTTAGTCTGCTCCTAGGCTAGAGTTAGTCTGCTCCTGGGTTAGAGTTAGTCTGCTCCTGGGCTAGAGTTAGTCTGCTCCTAGGCTAGAGTTAGTCTGCTCCAGGGGCTAGAGTTAGTCTGCTCCTTGGCTAGAGTTAGTCTGCTCCTAGGCTAGAGTTAGTCTGCTCCTAGGCTAGAGTTAGTCTGCTCCTAGGCTAGAGTTAGTCTGCTCCTGGGCTAGAGTTAGTCTGCTCCTGGGCTAGAGTTAGTCTGCTCCTGGGCTAGAGTTAGTCTGCTCCTGGGCTAGAGTTAGTCTGCTCCTGGGTTAGAGTTAGTCTGCTCCTAGGCTAGAGTTAGTCTGCTCCTGGGCTAGAGTTAGTCTGCTCCTAGGCTAGAGTTAGTCTGCTCCTGGGTTAGAGTTAGTCTGCTCCTGGGTTAGAGTTAGTCTGCTCCTGGGCTAGAGTTAGTCTGCTCCTGGGCTAGAGTTAGTCTGCTCCTAGGCTAGAGTTAGTCTGCTCCAGGGGCTAGAGTTAGTCTGCTCCTAGGCTAGAGTTAGTCTGCTCCTGGGTTAGAGTTAGTCTGCTCCTGGGCTAGAGTTAGTCTGCTCCAGGGGCTAGAGTTAGTCTGCTCCAGGGGCTAGAGTTAGTCTGCTCCTGGGCTAGAGTTAGTCTGCTCCTGGGCTAGAGTTAGTCTGCTCCTGGGCTAGAGTTAGTCTGCTCCTGGGTTAGAGTTAGTCTGCTCCTGGGCTAGAGTTAGTCTGCTCCTGGGCTAGAGTTAGTCTGCTCCTGGGCTAGAGTTAGTCTGCTCCTGGGCTAGAGTTAGTCTGCTCCTGGGCTAGAGTTAGTCTGCTCCTGGGCTAGAGTTAGTCTGCTCCTGGGCTAGAGTTAGTCTGCTTCTGGGCTAGAGTTAGTCTGCTCCTGGGCTAGAGTTAGTCTGCTCCTAGGTTCTCTTTACTTCATATTTCATGAGAAAGTCAGATGTTGTTTTGTTCCTCTTCCTTCAGGCTGAATTCACTCTGAACTGTAAAGAGTTAAAGAGTTAAAGGTTTAACCCTTTGGCTCTTTAACCCTTTAGCTCTTTAACCCTTTAACTCTTTAACCCTTTAACTCTTTAACCCTTTAGCTCTTTAACCCTTTGGCTCTTTAACCCTTTAGCTCTTTAACCCTTTAGCTCTTTAACCCTTTAACTCTTTAACCCTTTGGCTCTTTAATGCTTTAGCTCTTTAACCCTTTAACTCTTTAACCCTTTGGCTCTTTAATGCTTTAGCTCTTTAACCCTTTGGCTCTTTAACCCTTTGGCTCTTTAACCCTTTAACTCTTTAACCCTTTGGCTCTTTAACCCTTTGGCTCTTTAACCCTTTGGCTCTTTAACCCTTTGGCTCTTTAACGCTTTAGCTCTTTAACCCTTTAACTCTTTAACCCTTTGGCTCTTTAACCCTTTCTTTGCTGCTCCTCTCCTGTAGCTCTATGAACTCAGTGAACAGACTGAACCTGGTGCATCATGTTTGATTGTATGAAATAATTCTCTAATATCTGAGGTCCAGTCTCAATATCCATGACAATTATTTACATCCTTATAAAGCTTGGTGCTGTTTTATGAATGCCATAACTCAGAGGACTTCCTGTGCGTTGCATTGTGTATTAAACATAATAAATCATCAGCGTGCTAACATTAGCTTCTCTCCTCCTCAGCAAATACCCAACTCCCACAAGGACTGGGTGTGCGCTCTGGCGGCGGTGCCGGGCCGGCCCATGCTGCTGAGCGGCTGCAGGGCCGGCATGCTGAAGGTGTGGAACGTGGACAACTTCACCCCCATCGGAGAGGTCAGAGGTCACGAGAGCCCCATCAACGCCATCTGCACCAACGCCCGGCAGATCTTCACTGCGTCAAGGTAGAACTACAGGAGCCATTGTTGTAGTCCTCAGGGTTCTTATTCTCTGCTCCAGGAGCCGTTGTTGTAGTCCTCAGGGTGTCATATTACAGTTCTTTTGTTCTTATTCATTGCATGTCATAAACTACTGTCATGAGAGCTTTTATAGATTTACATACTGTCAGCTATAAAAAGATAAATATTGTATTTTTGTCAAATCATTTTTTGAAAAGACAAATAGTCAATCATTGATCCTGATGACGTGTATTTCTGCATGAAGTCATATTTCTCTGTTCCATGGTGCTGATTGTTGTGCAACAACTATTGAGCAATATTTGGAAAAGACTTAATGTCTCAAATGAAACATTAATATTTATTTATCAGTATCATAAATGTGCTGCAGCTCAGAGCCATGGATTCACCATATAATAGTTACTTAGTTAATAGTACTACTACTACTACTACTACTACTACTACTACTACTACTACTACTACTATTTTAATACTATCTGGTGAGTTCATGTTTCCTCTTTTTCCTTCAGTTGCTTCACTGAAGCTGACTAACTTTCTACTTCCTGCCTTTAAACCGTGTCTTTCTCTTCCTCCTCCTCTTCCTCCATCGTCTCCTCCCCTTCCTCCCCTTGCCCCCTTCCTCCCCTTGCCCCCTTCCTCCCCTTCCTCTCCTTCCTCCCCTTCCTCCCCTTGCCCCCTTCCTCCCCTTGCCCCCTTCCTCCCCTTGCCCCCTTCCTCCCCTTGCCCCCTTCCTCCCCTTCCTCCCCTTCCTCCCCTTGCCCCCTTCCTCCCCTTCCTCCCCTTGCCCCCCTTGCCCCCCTGCCCCCCCTGCCCCGCCCCCCCAGTGACTGCAGGGTGAAGTTGTGGAGCTATGTTCCAGGCTTGACTCCTTGTCTTCCTCGTCGGGTTCTTGCCATTAAAGGCCGAGCCACCAGCCTCCCCTGAGCCCCTCCCCCCTCTGGTACTGCTCCTGCTCCTCCGTGTGCTCCTTGTCCTCCTTTACTGGCAGTTTGACTCAGATACTAGTATTAAACGTAGCTCAGAGTTGTGAGTCTTTGTTAGAGTTGTGGGTCTCTGATGGTCTCGTTGAAGTCTTGACTTCTCTCTGGGTTGACTTCCCTTCATCCTCTTCTCTCTCGTCCTCTTTTTAGTGATAAGACGGTGAAGATCTGGTCGTCCAAGGTGTGCAGGAAGAGGTGATGATGGAGCTTCTTCTGGCGGCCATCTTGCTGCTCTGAGACCTGCTGACCTCCATCAGTGATGGTGAACAGTTTGCAGTCCAAGCTGCTTTCTCTTTGTGAGGAACCGCAGAGCAGAGGCAGAGCAATTATTAAAAGGAAGAAAAGACATTTCCTCTCAGATTACTTTACAGTCCATGCTAAAGATCCATTCAGGAGAGATGCTCATGGAGAGATGCTCATGGAGAGATGCTCATGGAGAGATGCTCATGGAGAGATGCTCTCCATGAGCATCTCTCCATGAGCATCTCTCCGTGAGCATCTCTCCATGAGCATCTCTCCGTGAGCATCTCTCCGTGAGCATCTCTCCATGAGCATCTCCCTGTGAGCATCTCTCCATGAGCATCTCTCCATGAGCATCTCTCCGTGAGCATCTCTCCATGAGCATCTCCCTGTGAGCATCTCTCCATGAGCATCTCTCCATGAGCATCTCTCCATGAGCATCTCTCCATGAGCATCTCTCCGTGAGCATCTCTCCATGAGCATCTCCCTGTGAGCATCTCTCCATGAGCATCTCTCCATGAGCATCTCTCCATGAGCATCTCTCCATGAGCATCTCTCCATGAGCATCTCTCCGTGAGCATCTCTCCATGAGCATCTCTCCATGAGCATCTCCCTGTGAGCATCTCTCCGTGAGCATCTCTCCATGAGCATCTCTCCATGAGCATCTCTCCATGAGCATCTCTCCATGAGCATCTCTCCATGAGCATCTCTCCGTGAGCATCTCCCTGTGAGCATCTCTCCATGAGCATCTCTCCGTGAGCATCTCTCCGTGAGCATCTCTCCATGAGCATCTCTCCATGAGCATCTCCCTGTGAGCATCTCTCCATGAGCATCTCCCTGTGAGCATCTCTCCATGAGCATCTCTCCATGAGCATCTCTCCGTGAGCATCTCTCCATGAGCATCTCCCTGTGAGCATCTCTCCGTGAGCATCTCTCCATGAGCATCTCTCCTGCTGCAGAGCTGCTCCTCCTGACGTGCAGCAGCTCGGCCTCAGAGGACAGAACCAGTGTCCTTCTGGTCCACGAGCGTGTGTCTCCTGGTGTGTATTCATCTACTGTGTCTCCAGCATGGGTTTGCCTCCCAGAGGGCGCTGAACCAACAACCCTCTGCTCCAGGACCGTTACAGTCCTTCGCTTCTCGTCGCTCTCGCTGTCACTGGAACTTCATTGTGTTCTTCATGTGTTTTGTTCCCTACCTCCGTGGTTTGGGCCGTGAGATCCTTTACAGGTGCTCTGTAGCTCCTCCCCTTTGTGGGCGTGGCCTCTGAGGCTCTTTGCTAACTGTGTTGCTGCTGACTCTGCAGACAGGAAGTGCTCCTGCAAAGTGCTGACTGCAGCAGAACAGGAACCAAACCAACCCTCCACACACACACACACACACACACACACACTGTGTACCTGCAGTGTGTGCTGCAGGTACACACTGCAGGTGCACAGTGCAGGTGCACACTGCAGGTACACACTGCAGGTGCACACTGCAGGTACACACTGCAGGTGCACACTGCAGGTGCACACTGCAGGTGCACAGTGCAGGTGCACACTGCAGGTACACACTGCAGGTGCACACTGCAGGTGCACACTGCAGGTACACACTGCAGGTGCACACTGCAGGTGCACACTGCAGGTGCACACTGCAGGTACACACTGCAGGTGCACACTGCAGGTACACACTGCAGGTGCACAGTGCAGGTGCACAGTGCAGGTGCACACTGCAGGTACACACTGCAGGTGCACACTGCAGGTGCACACTGCAGGTGCACACTGCAGGTGCACACTGCAGGTGCACACTGCAGGTGCACACTGCAGGTGCACACTGCAGGTACACAGGGTAAGCCGAGCTCTTCACTGAGGCCAAAGTACCAGATCATTATCTGAACCTGCTGTTAACCCTCCAACAGTCTGCCCAGTCTGACCAGTCTTCCTCGCACTATTTGCTGCTACATTTAAAGAGGGGGGGGGACTTTCTGTTTGTGTGTTAGATTGTCACACACACACACACACACACACACACACACACACACACACACACACACACACACACACACACACACACTGTTAGGGAGCACGGTGGTGTGTGAGGAGATGATGACGTCATCCTCAGCAGCTCAGCTACAGATTGAAGGACGATGTTGAAGTCATTGTTGAGCTTTTCTTCTTGTTTTGGACTTTTGGTGAAAGAGGTCCGTCTTCATTTCATCTCCTTAATTTATTATGTTTTATTAAACTTCTCTTCCTTCCGGCCCGAGCTGAAGGTCTGGTATCAGGATGAGCTGCTTTCTGATCACAATGTTTAATATGGTACCTGCTCTGCTCATAATGTTCATGGTACCTGTTCTGGCCTCCAGAAGCTTTCAGAAGCCCAGAGGTGTGAGCCTGTCCTCTGACTCCTGACTTGATGTGTAAATAGTGTGTGAACCTCAGAAGTCGTCTCTTTTACATCCTGAAGCACTTTGATCATGAACTCGGCTGTGAATAGTTTCAGAGATGAAGCTTCTGTTTGGACTTAGTTTACAAAGAGTTGATGAGCCCAAAGAGACTCAACGCTCGACAGGAGGTTTAGAAACTAATGCTAATAATGTGGAGGAGGAGGAGGAGGAGGAGGAGGAGGAGGAGGAGGAGGAGGAGGAGGAGGAGGAGGAGGAGGAGGAGGAGGAGGAGGAGGAGGAGGAGGAGGAGGAGGAGGAGGAGGAGGAGGAGGAGGAGGAGGAGGAGGAGGAGGAGGAGGAGGAGGAGGAGGAGGAGGAGGAGGAGGAGGAGGAGGAGGAGGAGGAGGAGGAGGGCGTGTGTCGTGTCCTCTTTTCCAGCCAACAGAGCAGCATGAACACCTTTCACCTCCAGAGATCTCACCTCATCCTTTCACCTCCAGAGATCTCACCTCATCCTTTCACCTCCAGAGATCTCACCTCATCCTTTCACCTCCAGAGATCTCACCTCATCCTCACTCATCTGTTCATATTCTAACATTCTTCCCAATAATCCCACAAACAGGACGATGAGATCTCTCCGAAAGGTTTATCACACCAGATGATCCGTCTTGCATCGCTCCACCAGCTGATGATGATGATGATGATGATGATGATGATCAGGTGTGAATGAAGTGAGCGTCTGCATCTCAGCATCGTTCAGAGCATCGAGTCTAAAGACTGAAGCTCAGCTGCTCTGTGTAACTGAAAGTAGTTTTTCAAAATGTTGTGCCAAAAGACAATGATGTCACCAGGTGAAGAGCCCACGCTCCTCACCTGGGGGCGGGGCTTAGCAGCTGTCTCATGAAGCAGCTCGTAGGACGTCACATGTTCACAGGAACAGACTCAGAGGTCCGTACGCTGAACTCTGAGGCGCGTTCAGACTTCCTGCGTTAAGCCACCAACATCTTCTGTGCCGCCAGGACGACGCCACGTGTGTGAAATGTGTCCTCGTGGGTCATGAAAGCAGGGTCAAAGGTCATGTGTGCCTTTTATTGCACAGACTACTCCCTCTTCAATGAGTGTACATGTGTGTACAGTTTTGTTTTTATAGAACAATGTGCATGAGACCATGTAAAGTATCTGACTGTACAGAATGTAAATAAATATTTAATGAAGGATCCAACGTCCCTCAAGAAAATAAATAAGTTAAAAACACAGTGAATATTAAATATTGTGTATTTTCTTCTTTGGAGCATAAAGAAAACATGACACGCTGCTGTCTTGAAGAAGTTATTCCTCAGCAGTCTGCAGGTCCAGCTGCTGAGCTCCTGTGCAGACTGCAGTTCTTTAAGTTCAGACCAACAGGCAGAGGGAGGAGGTGGAGGTTTCATGCTCTTCATCCTGATGCATTTCTTTCCACTTGAGAACTCGTACGTCTTCGTTTCCTCTGCAAACTGCGATCAGGAGCTGTCAGGCGGCGCTTGTCGAGATGCGACGCTGCGCTGAGATGAACGACGGCCATCAAGGCCTCCTCGGAGGCAAAGAGCTTTTGAAGATGTCACTTCCAAACAAATCCTCATCCATTCAGGAACCTGCTGCTTCTGCACAACCCACAAATATGTCAGAGTCATAGTCTTACTACGCCAGTATAGAGGTAATGTGTGATCACAAAAATCCTAATAAATAATAGTATAGTGGTCGTAAAACATAACATTCATACTGAAGCCGTAACATGTCTTCCTATAGTAGTGTGTCATGAAATATGTAGAACACAGCGAGCCATAAAACATCATACAATATGCACATTTCTTGAGAGCTTGGCCCGTGATGCCTTCAGGGGCGATGCCTTCAGGCTCGGGTCAGTGTCCTCTGGTTCCTCCAGAAAGAGCTGCTCACGCCTGCCCTCAGTGTGACTGCTGCTTCAGGACTCTGGAGGTTTGGAGGTTAGTCACAGCAACACATTAAACATCTAAGGAGACATATCACAATAAGTATGCTTTGTTCTACCTCCTGCAGGTTATCTGATCACATCCCTGAGTAACTCGTAAAATCACATGATGTCGAGGTCATAAATAAATTAGACGGATAATTCGAAGCCTCTTGGAAACAGAATGATGGCGATGAGAGAAGAAGGACTACGAGAGAAGTGATTCAGGTCAGAGGGAACAAACAGGAAGCTCTGCGGACGCCAGGAAGGAGCAACAGGTGCAAGAAGCCGAATATTAATGTTTAACTGATGGAGGCAGAAGCAGCTCCACCCACCTGAGAATACGGGAGGACATGTACAGCCAGCTAACAGCTAACAAAGGTAACAGCTAACAGCTAACAGGTATAACGGTAACAGCTAACAACTAACAAATATAACGGTAACAGGCAACAGCTAACAAAGGTAACAGCTAACAGCTAACAGGTATAACGGTATAACGGTAACAGCTAACAACGGTAACATCTAACAACTAACAAATATAACGGTAACAGCTAACAACGGTAACATCTAACAACTAACAAATATAATGGTAACAGCTAACAGGCAACAGCTAACAGGTAACAATGGTAACAGCTAACAGGTAACAATGGTAACAGCTAACAGGTATAACGGTAACAGGTAATAACGGTAAAAGCTAACAGCTCACAGCTAACAGGTAAAAGATAACGTGTAACAATAACCAGTTAACAGCTAACAGATCACAGCTAACAACTAACGGGTAACAGCTAACAGGTAACAACTAACAAATATAACGGTAACAGGCAACAGCTAACAGGTAACAATAGTAACAGCTAACAGGTATAACAGTAACAGGTAATAACGGTAAAAGCTAACAGCTCACAGCTAACAGGTAAAAGATAACATGTAACAATTAACAGCTAACAGTTAACAGCTCACAGGTAACAGCTCACAGGTAACAGCTGACAGCTGACAGCTAACAGCTAACAGCTAACAGCTGACAGCTAACAGCTAACGGGTAACAGCTAACAGGTAACAGCTAACGGGTAACAGCTAACAGGTAACAACTAACAGCTAACAGGTAACAGCTAACAGCTAACAGGTAACAGCTAACAGCTAACAGGTAACAACTAACAGGTAACAGCTAACAGGTAACAGCTAACGGGTAACAGCTAACAGGTAACAACTAACAGCTAACAGGTAACAGCTAACAGGTAACAGCTAACAGGTAACAGGTAACAGCTAACGGGTAACAGCTAACAGGTAACAACTAACAGCTAACAGGTAACAGGTAACAGCTAACAGGTAACAGCTAACAGGTAACAGCTAACAGGTAACAGGTAACAACTAACGGGTAACAGCTAACAGGTAACAGCTACCAGGTAACAGCTAACGGGTAACAGCTAACAGGTAACAACTAACAGCTAACAGGTAACAGGTAACAGCTAACAGGTAACAGCTAACAGGTAACAGCTAACAGGTAACAGGTAACAACTAACGGGTAACAGCTAACAGGTAACAGCTAACAGGTAACGTACGTTGACTCATCGAGCAGCGGTGAGATGTGTGCAGACCTGGAACACGACTTGATCAGCAGGAGCTGTAAGGGAACCGTGAGCGTCTTCAAAAGAACGTCCCTCTGACACTCAGAACAAAGCTCTGCAGCATCTGGTCTAATCCCATCACACACGCCGCGCTGCAAAGCTCACCCATGAACATTACCCACAATGCATATGTCTTTGCCAACGAGGGAGGCTGCAGATGATAAGGAAGAAGGTCCATACATGTAGAAACAAAATGCATGTTTATTGTTCCTGAAATAGAAAGACATCTGAGAGAAAACATGTTTTTGATGCAAAGGCTTTCAAATACCTATAATTGGGGATTTCTATAATTTTTGTGTGCATTGATTTATTTATATTTATATATAAGAGAGAGCAACAGAAGAAGCTGTGCAATGAGGAAATACACTAACAGGGACACATCATTATGATACATGTAGTGTATGTGTGAAAAACAATTCTGTTATAAAATATCTATAACTTTATGAATCAGCATGAAGGCAGCAGGCCCTGGCGCATAGATAACAGTAGATAACAGTAGATAACTCTACTTCCTCTCTTCTAAAGAGACGCACCTCTCTGCTTACACAACTTTCTCACAGACGTTTACGGCGACATGTCGAGCAACGCATTCATTTATTCAAACCAAATCAATGTCCCCAGCTATTGCTTATTCTTTACAGATCTTCTTCAGTGTAGATTTCTTGCTCTCACTTGCTCTTCTTTGTGGGTTCTGTTGCCTCCACAGGCGGCGTCGTGTCTCTCCAGGGCAGGAAGTTGTAGGACACCAGCGCGGTGAGCAGGTAGGCCGCCATGCCGGTGTACTGACCCAGAGCGAGGCAGAGCGGCTGGGCCAGCACGAACAGGCAGAACACGTTCAGCGACGCCCGCTCGTCCAGCTCCACGCGGTCGTCCTGCGTGGCTTTCATCACGCCGAAGAAATACATGAGAGCCACCGCCGGGTAGAACGCCAACTCCACCATGACGCCGGAGACGAGCGGCAGCCTGCGGGGGAACCAGAGCATGTGAGGCAGAGCGACCACAGAGCGGAGTGTTTCCAGAGACACACTCACCTGCTGGAGGTCTGTTCAGGACTCCCCGACAAGAGAAAACACACTTTGACCTTTGATCCATCGTCACAGTGCTGTCAAACATTACCCAGCTGCTCATGAGCAGGACACTTCCTGCTGCAGCAGCCAGAAACACGCCTTCTAAATGTAATGATATACAATAAACACACCTCCTAAATGTAATGATATACAATAAACACACCTCCTAAATGTAATGATATACAATAAACACACCTTCTAAATGTAATGATATACAATAAACACACCTTCTAAATGTAATGATATACAATAAACACACCTTCTAAATGTAATGATATACAATAAACACACCTCCTAAATGTAATGATATACAATAAACACACCTTCTAAATGTAATGATATACAATAAACACACCTTCTAAATGTAATGATATACAATAAACACACCTTCTAAATGTAATGATATACAATAAACACACCTTCTAAATGTAATGATATACAATAAACACACCTTCTAAATGTAATGATATACAATAAACACACCTCCTAAATGTAATGATATACAATAAACACACCTTCTAAATGTAATGATATACAATAAACACACCTTCTAAATTACATTTAATAGTATAAAATACACATCAAAACCAACCACAGAGTTTCCATGAGGAAGCACTGACTGCATGGAGGCTGCTCTAGCATGTATGAGCGTCATACAGTATGCACTATAGAGCATGTATGATGTAGAGCATCATACAGTATGCCCTATAGAGCATGTATGATGTAGAGCATCATACAGTATGCCCTATAGAGCATGTATGATGTAGAGCATCATACAGTATGCACTATAGAGCATGTACGATGTAGAGCATCATACAGTATGCATTATAGAGCATTATGATGTAGAGCATCATACAGTATGCACTATAGAGCATGTATGATGTAGAGCATCAGACAGTATGCACTATAGAGCATTATGATGTAGAGCATCACACATTATGTGCGATAGTGCGTGTATGATATAGAGCATGTATGATGTAGAGCATCACACAGTATGCGCTATAGAACGTGTATGATATAGAGCATGTATGATGTAGAGCATGTATGATGTAGAGTATCATACAGTATGCACTATAGAGCATGTATGATGTAGAACATCATACATATTCTATAGTGCATACTGTATGATGTAGAGCATCATGCAGTATGCACTATAGAGCATGTATGATATAGAGCATCATACAGTATGCACTATAGTGCATACTGTATGATGTAGAGCATCATGCAGTATGCACTATAGAGCATGTATGATATAGAGCATCATACAGTATGCACTATAGTGCATACTTTATGATATAGAGCATCATACAGTATGCACTATAGTGCATACTTTATGATGTAGAGCATCATACAGTATGCACCATAGAGCATGTATGATGTAGAGCATCATAAAGTAGGCACCATAGAGCATGTATGATATAGAGCATGTATGATGTAGAGCATGATACAGTATGCACGGTAGAGCATTATGATGTAGAGCATCATACAGTGTGCACTATAGAGCATTATGATGTAGAGCATGTGTGTACTGTATGTCTACACAGTAGATAGATACTGTATGTGTACTATATAGTTACATTATGTGTACTGTATATAGATACTCTCTACTGTACATACATTATGTGTACTATATATACATGATGTGTACTGTACATACATAGTGTGTACTGTACATACATTGTGTGTACTACATATAAATTGTGTGTTCTCTACAACACACAACAACAACAAACACCTGGTGGAGCTGCAACACAAAAACATTTCCAGTCCTGTTTTGCAGTTTGTTCCTTGTAAACAAATCAACAGCTGGTTCCTCTTGTTTCTCTAAAGTGTCTCTTCTGACTTCCTTTTCAGGTCCTGCACATATTAATACTAATAGTATTAATACTCCTCTGTGTGATGTTATGAATGAGATTAATGGAGAACACACACGTCTTCTTCCAACGTCGTGGGGAACAGATCACAGAGCGGTTCTTTGGACATCCGCTTGTTGAAAGGGCATTTGTCTGTTTCTGCATAATTGCTTCCAGAAAGGCGATATTTCTGGACAGCGTGACGCGAGTCAGCATAAACACAGTCATTAGCGCTCAGGAAGCCGCAGGAAGCCGAGGGCCGCGACACTTGCAGCCCGATGGTGTGATTACTGAGCGGCATCGAGCCGCCGGCCCCCGGCTGCTCGCGGGGAGCGTTCTGATCCAGAGCAACAGCAACGTTCTGTTGCTCTCAGAGAGAGATGCTGCAGAGCGGCGTCATGGTTACTGGATGAAGGGACTCCTCCCATCTCTCCTGCTCCATCGCGTGAATCAACTTTTATCATGTCTGCTCCCCACCTGTGTGAAGCATTGGAATGCTATTAATAACCATAAAGCACAATGCTGAAGCGCATTCAGTCACCTGAAGCCAGACGATGAAGCAGTCCTGTGACGATGACGATGGTCCTTCACCACCAACCTTCTCTTTGCTTCAGATCAGAAGAAAAGATGGAAATATGTGTGTATTTATAAATAAATATAGAACTATACATGTGTGTGTGTACATATATATATATATATATATATATATATATATATATATATATATATATATATATATATATGTATGTATAAGTATATATATATATACATATACATATATATATATATATATGTATGTATATATGTATATATATACATAAACTACATTTGCACAAGCTGCAGGACTTCTTCTGGTCCTCATGTGTTCATCCTCCTGCAGCAACGTGTTCACAACATGAACCCTCCTGGCACACACACACGTGTGTGTCTGTTTGTGTATGTGTGAGTGTGCGTGTGAGTGTGTGTGTGTGTGTGTGTGTCTGACCCCGTGCTGCAGGGCTGTGTGGGCAGAAGCATCCTGTGTCGGTATGAATTGATTTCCAGAAACCAGATGCAAGACGCTCTTCTGCACCGATTTTATGAAAGAGAAAAACGCTTATAGCTGTGTGTGTGTGTGTGTGTGTGTGTGTGTGTGTGTGTGTGTGTGTGTGTGTGTGTGTGTGTACTGTTATCCAGGAATGCCAGCCCTTCAGCCCTTCACTTCATTGGCAGGCTGTTGCTCCAGTTTAACTTGTGTGTGACATCATGTTTCATGTTTTACTTAAAGGGGCCGAGATGACATCACGGCTCCTCGTCATTAATATAGATTTCATATCAGCAAGAACACATTTTAATTGGTAACTGTGTTTCTATAAATGTCTGCAGCTTCCTTCTCCACAGAAACTCACAGTGGAGCAGAGACGCAGAGACTCAGAGACGCAGAGATTCAGAGACTCAGACACACAGAGACTTAGAGACTCAGAGACGCAAAGACTCAGAGACGCAAAGACGCAAAGACTCAGAGACTCAGACACACAGAGACTCAGAGACGCAGAGACGCAAAGACTCAGAGACGCAGAGACTCAGAAACTCAGAGACTCAGAGACGCAGAGACGCAAAGACGCAAAGACTCAGAGACTCAGAGACTCAGAGACGCAAAGACTCAGAGACGCAGAGACTCAGAGACGCAGAGACTCAGAGACGCAGAGACTCAGAAACTCAGAGACGCAGAGACTCAGAGACGCAAAGACGCAAAGATGGAGAGACGCAAGGACTCAGAGACGCAGAGACTCAGAGACTCAGACACACAGAGACTCAGAGACTCAGAGACACAGAGACTCAGAGATGCAGAGACTCAGAAACTCAGAGACACAGAGACGCAGAGACGCAAAGACTCAGAGACGCAGAGACTCAGAAACTCAGAGACTCAGAGACGCAGAGACACAGAGACTCAGAGACTCAGAAACTCAGAGACGCAGAGACTCAGAGACGCAGAGACTCAGAGACTCAGAGACGCATAGATGCAGAGACTCAGAGACGCAGAGACGCAAAGACGCAAAGACTCAGAGACGCAAAGACTCAGAGACGCAGAGACGCAAACACTCAGAGACGCAGAGACGCAGAGACTCAGAGACTCAGAGACACAGAGACTCAGAGATGCAAAGACGCAAAGACTCAGAGACGCAAAGACTTAGAGACTCGGAGACTCAGAGACACAGAGACTTAGAGACGCAGAGACTCAGAAACTCAGAGACGCAGAGACTCAGAGACGCAAAGACACAAAGACTCAGAGACGCAAAGACTCAGAGACTCTGAGACTCAGAGACACAGAGACTCAGAGACGCAGAGACTCAGAAACTCAGAGACGCAGAGACTCAGAGACGCAGAGACTCAGAGACGCAAAGATGCAGAGACGCAAAGACTCAGAGACGCAGAGACGCAGAGACGCAAAGACGCAAAGACGCAAAGACTCAGAGACGCAAAGACTCAGACACACAGAGACTCAGAGACGCAGAGACTCAGAGACTCGGAGACTCGGAGACTCAGACACTCAGAGACACAGAGACTCAGAGACTCAGAGACGCAGAGACTCAGACTCTTCTTCACGCGCATCAGAAGTTTCTGGAGCTCTTCCGGGTCCAGCACCGGGAGCTGTCCGCCGCTGTGGTGCTGAAACTCCGTTGAGGCGGCGCTCTGCTTTTGGCTGAGCGTCCTCTCTTCATCTTTATCAATACTTTTTGGGATGAGGAGATAAAACCATCCAATAATGCACGTGACCCCGGGCAGCGGGCAGCAGCTCGTGCACGAGGTCTGCGGGTGTCTGTGATCACGCGCATCCGCGCACAGCGTCTGATGCGTCCCCTCACACTGATAAAGTCTGACGCGTTATCAAACACACGAGCCGGCCGCGCGCAGCGGCAGCGCGAGGAGGCTCCGTGTGGGAGGAGGAAGGATGGGTGTGTGTGAGCCTCTCCTCTTCCTCTCCTCTTCCTCTCCTCTTCACACGCTGAAGGCAAGACCGAGAGCAGTGCAGCTCTGTGAGGCGCAGCCGCTGCGAGACCTCAGACCCCTAGAACTGGGACCAAGATCTAGTTTTGACGTCATGGACGATTAACCAAGTGCGCCTCTGCGTTTATTTACACATGATGTGTGTTGCTGCGCGCGCCACTCCTCAGCTCCTCGCGCCTCTCCAGCTTCAACATCTGTGAAGTGGCTTCTTCTCCCGCTCGGACCGGAGGCCGACTGGTCCCTGATCTGGTCCCTGATCTGGTCCCTGTAGTCACCGAGACTCGCCGCGCGGCTCCCGGACCAGACTCGAGCCATCTCGATCTCTGGCGATGGAGCTGGTGCAGGGACCCGGTCTGGACAAGCTGGAGGACGTGGCGGCGTACGACTTCGACCCGATCACCGGGAACATCCCCGCCACCAAAGTAGAAGTCACCGTCTCCTGCAGGTGAGTCCAGAGACTGAGACGGGTCAGGCAAGCTGGTGCAGGTCCAGGGGGTCCTGGGTCCTGTGGGGGGTCCTGGGTCCTGTGGGGGGTCCTGGGTCCTGTGGGTGGAAGTTGTGACAGCGTCCCTCCTTCTGCCTTCCTGCGCTGGAGGTGAGCTGGTGAGGATAAGGAGTGAGAGATGAAGATGTGGACCAGGAGCTGGTTCCGGCTCGTGGCTCAGTGGACTCAGCAGAAGTTGGGTTCAGTGTTTCTCACGAGGCTCCTGACAGGAAGTTGTATTCTTGTATTTGAATGAATGGGTCGCGTGCGTCCAGCTGTGGGACACAGTTAACGTCTCACTGGAGGCGTGAGGTCTGAAGATGAAGATGAAGATGAGGTTCAGTCATGCTGATGATTCAGAGGACCCAGGCAGCCCGTGACCCGTGACAGCAGCTCGGTATTGTTTACGGCCCATGTGGTGTCGCCTGTCAGCGTCGCGTCCAGAACAGAACCTTCACTGGTTGCAGTACCGGCTGCGGCCGCTGCGCGCGCAGCAGCAGAGCGCTGAGCCTCCTGCGCGAGAGATGTAACTAAAAGGTTTCCGTTCACACAGAGCCCTCCATCTGAGACACGTTCTCTATTATTATTATTATTATTATTATTATTATTATTATTATTATTATTATAATCATTTTCCTGTTCAGAAGGACTTGCGGAGAATAAATCCTCCTGATGTCTCAGTTCAGTCCCGCCTCCCACTCGAGCTTTAAGTCCAGGCAGACACTCCAGTGCTGGCATGTGTTACACACACACACACACACACACACACACACACACACACACACACACACACACACACACACACCCTCTCTTTGATGCTGTGTTGTGAGCAGCAGAGTGAGCTCTAACGAGTGCTGGCTGCATTATTGATGATCTCTCGCTGCCTCTTCTCTCAGCTCGGGGAAGAAAAACAACTAAAAAAACACACCTAAAATGTGTGCGTTTAAATTTACTGAATGAACAACGGGTTGTGTCTGTGTGTGTGTGTGTGTGTGTGTGTGTGTGTGCGCGCGTGTGCGTGCGTGTGTGTGTGTGGGCGCGTGTGCGTGTGTGGGCGCGTGTGCGTGTGTGTGTGTGTGTGTGCGCGCGTGTGCGTGCGTGTGTGTGTGGGCGACGATGGAGAAGATGCTGAAGCTGCAGCTCGGTGAGGCGACGGGAGCACACGCCTCACCTGTCAATACACTCAGGGAGGGGAGTCCTGTTCTGACAAGCCCCTGTGTGTGTGTGTGTGTGTGTGTGTGTGTGTGTGTGTGTGTGTCATCTGTATAGAATCCTCTGAACCAGCGTGTGGTCATGTTTGCTGTGATAGTGGCTTAATGACGACTGGAGGATGTTCTCAATACTTCCTCTGTTAAGCACACACACACACACACACACACACACACACTCTCTCTCTCTCTCTCTCTCTCTCTCTCTCTCTCTCTCTCTCTCTCTCTCTGCCTCAGGAACAGATGAATGGACTAATCGTCCACATTCAAACTCTTTAATAGAAGTTCAGTTCCTCTCTGTCCTCGGTGCAGGCGCTGTGAGGAGAAGAAGCTTCCTGTTGCTCTTCTTCTTCTCTGCTCTTCTTCTTTTGTCTTCATGTAGCGCGTGAAGTGAGCCGCGGTGGTGACGCTGTTCCTCTGGTTAATACCCCTCATTACGGCCACACGCCTCGCTCTGACAACGGCTCATTATCAGAGAGGTCTTTGAGCGCTGAAGACCGACAGAGAACAATGCTCATGAAGCTGTGCTCAGTCAGCGAGAGGTTAACTGCTCCTGTAGGACCAGTCCTGCTTCATGTCTCTGAGCTTCATGTCTCTGAGCTTCATGTGTCTGAGCTTCATGTCTCTGAGCTTCATGTCTCTGAGCTTCATGTGTCTGAGCTTCATGTGTCTGAGCTTCATGTGTCTGAGCTTCATGTGTCTGAGCTTCATGTCTCTGAGCTTCATGTCTCTGAGCTTCATGTGTCTGAGCTTCATGTGTCTGAGCTTCATGTGTCTGAGCTTCATGTCTCTGAGCTTCATGTCTCTGAGCTTCATGTGTCTGAGCTTCATGTCTCTGAGCTTCATGTGTCTGAGCTTCATGTCTCTGAGCTTCATGTGTCCTTTCAGCACAATTGTTTTGTGTGAAAACAGTTTCACACAGAAAGGAAAGAAGTCGTTCGGGCTGAATTCTTGGTAGAAAGAAACGTGCTGCTGCCTCTTCAAAGGCCTGTCAGTCAACAGTCGCCTCCTGTGGAGAAGTTAATAGTGGCTTGATGACAGGAAGAGGAGGCTTGACGACAGGAAGAGGAGGCTTGACGACAGGAAGAGGAGGCTTGACGACAGGAAGAGGAGGCTTGATGACAGGAAGAGGAGGCTTGACGACAGGAAGAGGAGGCTTGACGACAGGAAGAGGAGGCTTGACGACAGGAAGAGGAGGCTTGAGGACAGGAAGAGGAGGCTTGATGACAGGAAGAGGAGGCTTGAGGACAGGAAGCAGAGGCTTGAGGACAGGAAGCAGAGGCTTGAGGACAGGAAGAGGAGGCTTGAGGACAGGAAGCAGAGGCTTGAGGACAGGAAGAGGAGGCTTGAGGACAGGAAGAGGAGGCTTGAGGACAGGAAGCAGAGGCTTGAGGACAGGAAGCGGAGGCTTGAGGACAGGAAGAGGAGGCTTGAGGACAGGAAGAAGAGGCTTGAGGACAGGAAGCAGAGGCTTGAGGACAGGAAGAGGAGGCTTGAGGACAGGAAGAGGAGGCTTGATGACAGGAAGAGGAGGCTTGAGGACAGGAAGCAGAGGCTTGAGGACAGGAAGAGGAGGCTTGAGGACAGGAAGAGGAGGCTTGAGGACAGGAAGAGGAGGCTTGAGGACAGGAAGCAGAGGCTTGAGGACAGGAAGAGGAGGCTTGAGGACAGGAAGCAGAGGCTTGAGGACAGGAAGAGGAGGCTTGAGGACAGGAAGCAGAGGCTTGAGGACAGGAAGCAGAGGCTTGAGGACAGGAAGCAGAGGCTTGAGGACAGGAAGCAGAGGCTTGAGGACAGGAAGAAGAGGCGTCGCCGCCGCACAGCCTCCATCCTTCCTTTGTTCTGTCAGCGCTCACAAGCTGCTCGCAGTGTATCGGTCCACGGTGGCCCGACGCCATCAGCCCTCTCCGGTCCACCAACGGAGGAGAAGCAGCTGCTTAGAGTAGCATTGAGTAGCATTAAGAAGCATTGAGTAGCATTGATAAGCATTGAGTAGCATTGATATGCAGAGAGCTGACCCGGCATGCACAGACCTCCACATGCGTCGCTCCTGCAGATGCTCATGCAGACGCTCATGCAGACGCTCCTGTAGACGCTCCTGCAGACGCTCCTGCAGACGCTCCTGCAGACGCTCATGCACACGCTCCTGCAGACGCTCCTGCAGACGCTCCTGCAGATGCTCATGCAGACGCTCATGCAGACGCTCCTGCAGACGCTCATGCAGACGCTCATGCAGACGCTCATGCAGACGCTCATGCATCTCAGAAAAGAGTTTGAAAACATTTGAAGGCAAGAAATTTGTGTCCAACGCACAAAAAAAGTCCTGATGTCAATAGTTTCCACATGGTGACGTCTGCCCATGCTGTAGACCCGACCCACCTGGACCCACCTGGACCCACCTGGACCCACCTGAACCCACCTGGCTCCTGGCTCTGCAGTGGCTGCAGCTGATTGGTGGTCCACTGTGAGGCTCCTCCTCCGGCAGTGTGTTTCCTCGGCGCATTACATGAGTCGCGGTGATTAGATTCCAGGATGCTCTTCATTTGCATTCGGCTTTCAGCCGATGAAGACTCTGGCTCCAGCGTCTGAGGACTCCTTCACGGATCTGGGGCGGATATGAAAGCCGCTCAGCGTGTCGACGCCCTCGGGACGCGGCGCTCCGCTTTCCCGCTCTTTCTCCTCACATCTCCAGGTTTCAGTGAATCCGCTCAGAGACGATAATGAACCATATGAACAATGTGCCAGCTTTCAATCCGCAACATCATTATATTCAGATGACCCGCCTCTCATCCGTCTGAACGCTGATCCTCATCACACGTTTCAGGAGGAAGGGAACGGGGGCGAGGCCGGTTTCCAGAGAAACCTCCAGACGAAGCGAAGCCGAGCTTCCACCAACAGATCTCTGTGACATTCACGTCACGCAGTGGTTCTTTAAACATGAGGATGAATGAGGAGGAAGAGGACTTCAAAATGAAGCAGAACTTAAATGAACAGCTGTGACGCTAAGATAGCACGCCGCAAGCTACACGCTAAAGATATAAATATGTTGTACACAAGGAAACAAACACTTTACACGTTAGTTATTATTGTTTTCATGAATTCCTTTTATAACGAGAAAGAGACTCAATATGAAGGAACAAGACGAGATAAAGCTCCACTCTAAAAGTCACCTTAATAATTAATAACCAGAAGACGAAGCCGTGAGGCAGGAAGAGAGAGGAGCCGCGCTGATCGCATACGGATATGAAAGAGAACATAAGATGCAACTTATGATGGAGGAGCCACTTATGATGGTTATGAACTAATGGCCGCATCATTGGAAGTCATGTTTCCTCCTGGACTTGGCAAGCGAGCAGCGAGCTAATGCTAGCAGCAAGCTAATGCTAGCAGCGAGCTAATGCTAGCATCAAGCTAATGCTAGCAGCGAGCTAATGCTAGCAGTGTGCCAATGCTAGCAGCGAGCTAATGCTTGCAGCGAGCTAATGCTTGCAGCGAGCTAATGCTAGCAGCGAGCTAATGCTAGCAACGCGCCAATGCTAGCAGCGAGCTAATGCTAGCAGTGCGCCAATGCCAGCAGCGAGCTAATGCTTGCAGCGCGCCAATGATAGCAGCGAGCTAATGCTTGCAGCGCGCCAATGCTAGCAGCGAGCTAATGCTTGCAGCGAGCTAATTCTAGCAGCGTGCTAATTCTAGCAGCGTGCTAATGCTAGCAGCGCGCTAATGCTAGCAGCGCGCCAATGCCAGCAGCGAGCTAATGCTTGCAGCGCGCCAATGATAGCAGCGAGCTAATGCTTGCAGCGCGCCAATGCTAGCAGCGAGCTAATGCTTGCAGCGAGCTAATTCTAGCAGCGTGCTAATTCTAGCAGCGTGCTAATTCTAGCAGCGTGCTAATGCTAGCAGCGCGCTAATGCTAGCAGCGCGCCAATGCTAGCAGCGAGCTAATGCTAGCAGCGAGCTAATGCTAGCAGCTTACTTTGCTGCAGTCATTCGGTGACCTGCAGGCTCACTGAATATTTATGTCTCCAAACACATTTTATGAATTTCTCCTCCAGTCTTTTAGTTCACATTGTGTCTGTAGCGTTGTGTTGCCTGTGTGTGGCAGTGTTGTGTTGCCTGTGTGTGGCAGTGTTGTGTTGCCTGTGTGTGGCAGCGTTGTGTTGCCTGTGTATGGCAGCGTTGTGTTGCCTGTGTGTGGCAGCGTTGTGTTGCCTGTGTGTGGCAGCGTTGTGTTGCCTGTGTGTGGCAGCGTTGTGTTGCCTGTGTGTGGCAGCGTTGTGTTGCCTGTGTGTGGCAGCTTGTGTTGCCTGTGTGTGGCAGCGTTGTGTTGCCTGTGTGTAGCAGCGTTGTGTTGTTGTTGTTGACCTTCTCTCCGGCTCTCAGCTGAAAACAGAAACTCGTCATCTTGAACACAAACAGTTCATTTAAAACAGACTTTGAGTCCAGAACCTGTTGAGAGAGAAGAACTGGTCCCTCTGGCATATGTAATATAATATAATGTAATATAATGTAAAATAATATAATATAATATAATGTAATGTAATATAATGTAATGAAATATAACATAATGTAATATAATATATTGTAATGTAATATAATGTAATGTAAAATAATATAATATAATATAATGTAATGTAAAATAATTTAATGTAATATAATATAATATAATATAATGTAATGTAATGTAATATAATATAATGTAATGTAATGTAATATAATATAATGTAATGTAAAATAATATAATGTATTATAATATAATATAATGTAATGTAATATAATGTAATGTAAAATAATATAATATAATGGAATGGAATATAATATAATATAATGTAAAATAATATAATGTAATATAATATAATGTAATGTAATATAATGTAATGTAATGTAAGATAATATAATATAATGTAATTTAAAATAATATAATGTATTATAATGTAAAATAATATCATATAATGTATTATAATGTAAAATAATATCATATAATATCATATACTATACTCGGTGCTGCTGAGCGATGACACGACCGTCTACTGAATGACTTCAAACATCTGGGAAATGAATGTTTTATTCTAAAGCATTAATATTGCATTAATACTTTGTGAATTATACCAATGAAGCCATGAAGAGTGACAGAGAAGAAGAATGTAAAACACTATGAACACATTCCATCTGATTATAGTTCATACTTCATGTTTTAGTGGAACAGGCCTCACAGCTCACAATACACTCAGTGCTGTTACTGAAAGCTGCATCATCTTCATCACCCGTCCTCATCCTCTCTGACTCCAATCATCTTCCTCACAGACCTGTCCATCATCTTCATCACCTGTCCTCATCCTCTCTGACTCCAATCATCTTCCTCACAGACCTGTCCATCATCTTCATCACCTGTCCTCATCCTCTCTGACTCCAATCATCTTCCTCACATACCTGTCCATCATCTTCATCACCTGTCCTCATCCTCTCTGACTCCAATCATCTTCCTCACATACCTGTCCATCATCTTCATCACCTGTCCTCATCCTTTCTGACTCTTATCATCTTCCTCACTTCCTCTTGGGAGAACCTCACCCACCTGGAGCCCTTCGTCTTCCTCCATGTTTAATCTTCATCAGTGTTGCTGGTCGTGCTGTGCATTGATCAGCAGGAAGCTGCTGTGTGGAGTGTTTCATGAAGACCTTCAGAAGCTTTTACAGCTTGAAGGAACATCTATTGACACACAGCTCAGGTGAGTGCAGATGGAAACATCCTCTACTGCCGCTCACCGCTCACACACTAACGACACACAGTGCAGTGTGTACACACTAACACAACACAGTGCAGTGTGTACACACTAACACCACACAGTGCAGTGTGTACACACTAACACCACACAGTGCAGTGTGTACACACTAACACAACACAGTGCAGTGTGTACACACTAACACCACACAGTGCAGTGTGTACACACTAACACCACACAGTGCAGTGTGTACACACTAACACCACACAGTGCAGTGTGTACACACTAACACAACACAGTGCAGTGTGTACACACTAACACCACACAGTGCAGTGTGTATACACTAACACAACACAGTGCAGTGTGTACACACTAACACCACACAGTGCAGTGTGTACACACTAACACCACACAGTGCAGTGTGTACACACTAACAACACACAGTGCAGTGTGTACACACTAACACCGCACAGTGCAGTGTGTACACACTAACACAACACAGTGCAGTGTGTACACACTAACACAGCACAGTGCAGTGTGTACACACTAACACCACACAGTGCAGTGTGTACACACTAACACAACACAGTGCAGTGTGTACACACTAACACCACACAGTGCAGTGTGTACACACTAACACAACACAGTGCAGTGTGTACACACTAACACAACACAGTGCAGTGTGTACACACTAACACAACACAGTGCAGTGTGTACACACTAACACCACACAGTGCAGTGTGTACACACTAACACCACACAGTGCAGTGTGTACACACTAACACAACACAGTGCAGTGTGTACACACTAACACCACACAGTGCAGTGTGTACACACTAACACAACACAGTGCAGTGTGTACACACTAACACAACACAGTGCTGTGTGTACACACTAACACAACACAGTGCAGTGTGTACACACTAACACAACACAGTGCAGTGTGTACACACTAACACCACACAGTGCAGTGTGTATACACTAACACCACACAGTGCAGTGTGTATACACTAACACAACACAGATTTTACATGCCAAGGAAATGTCATACAGACTTCCACAAAAGCAATAGTGACAGCTGAGGTGAGGTGTTCACTGTGTGTGTGTGTGTGTGTGTGTGTGTCTGTGTGTGTGTGTGTGTGTGTGTGTGTGTGTGTGTGTGTGTCTGTGTGTGTGTGTGTGTGTGTGCCAGTGAATGAGTTATTTCTAAAACTGCCGGTCAGTGAATAAGACCTTCTCATCTTCTCATCAGCAGCTCTCAGGGCTTCACTCTCTTTCTCAAAATGTTGAACATCTGCAATTATTTCTACTGTCTGCAATCTATAAAATACATGAAATGTGACGTCAGTCCAGATGTGATGGAGCTGCATACATGCTGCATACATGCTGCATACATGCTGCAAACACGCTGCATACATGCTGCATACACGCTGCATACATGCTGCATACATGCTGCAAACATGCTGCATACATGCTGCATACATGCTGCAAACATGCTGCATACATGCTGCATACACGCTGCATACACGCTGCATACATGCTGCATACATGCTGCATACACGCTGCATACACGCTGCAAACATGCTGCATACACGCTGCAAACATGCTGCATACACGCTGCAAACACGCTGCAAACACGCTGCATACACGCTGCATACACGCTGCATACACGCTGCAAACACGCTGCATACACGCTGCATACACGCTGCAAACACGCTGCATACACGCTGCATACACGCTGCAAACACGCTGCAAACACGCTGCATACACGCTGCATACACGCTGCAAACACGCTGCATACACGCTGCATACACGCTGCAAACACGCTGCAAACACGCTGCAAACACGCTGCAAACACCCTGCATACACGCTGCAAACACGCTGCAAACACGCTGCATACACGCTGCATACACGCTGCAAACACGCTGCAAACACCCTGCATACACGCTGCATACACGCTGCAAACACGCTGCATACATGCTGCATACATGTTGGAGGTAATGGTTTTAATGGTTTTAAATGGTTTTAATGGTATTCAATGGTATTTAATGGTTTTAATGGTTTTAATGGTTTTAATGGTGTTAAATGGTTTTAATGGTATTCAATGGTTTTAATGGTATTTAATGGTTTTAATGGTGTTAAATGGTATTTAATGGCATGCTGTGTTCTCAGGCGGCCTCGCTGCCAGTCGTTGATGCAGCAGCAGTCAGAAAGATGCGTTGCGTGTTGCATTGTGTAGTGAAGAAGTCGTACACTCGTCACTTGCTGATTTGAACACATCTTCCTGACGAGGTGATGCTAATTGGAGTCAGCAGGCTCCAGCTAACGAGCTCAGCTGTTCCAGGTGTGTGGCCTCAGGTTTGCGTCTGCAGTATTTCTCCCTGAGTTACGGACCGAGACGTCATGTGTCCAGTGCACCCGCGTTGATGTTGTGTAGGATGTTGTGTAGGATGTTGTGTAGCATTTGAGCCGCTGAGCCTCGTTCAGAAGCACAAAGTCGGTTCATCTGAGACGGAGGCTTCATCCGTCAAACCCAGGACGAGCGCTTCATCTGAGACGACAGATAATTCACACGGTACCTGTGAAACGTCTCCACGAAAACACGTCAAAACAAATTCATCCAACTTTCCCTCCACAAGTGTGACTGAGAAACGACGAGCAGCGTTTCTAGAAGACAGAGCGGCGCCGTCACAGTGAGCGACACATGCTCATGACCAGGGATGCTATTCTCAGAGCTGCTCTTCCTAATGTGACTCCGCCCACCACAGGACGCTGAGGAGTGTGTGTGTGTGTGTGTGTGTGTGTGTGTGTGTGTGGCTGCATACGGAGTTGATTGCTTCATGACGGTTTAGGACAGTTGTTGTTAAAGTTGTGTACTCTTAGTTCTCTTCTCGAGGTATTACTGCAGTACTTTCTAGCCCTGGTGGTATCGTCTAAATCTCATCTTTGAGCCCTGATATGAGGACTTTTTGATATCAGGACACAAGGTCCAAATCAAGTAAAACCAGGGCTCCAATAATATATACTTCATGGACAACTCTTAGCACAACTCCAACCTAAAGAATACTTCTCCACGTCTGTGAGTTACACTTCCTGCAGTTGCTCGTCCAGCTGAGCATCACTGGGCTCTGGAGGCGTCCGGTCGGTCTGTGGTGGACGTTGTGCTGGTGTCAGCAGTCCAGTCTTCACAGGAAGCAGGAAGCTGCTGTGCTGCTTCCTGTGAGTGAGCGCTGCTCGCTGGAGGCAACGAGGAGACGCTCCCACCAGAGAGCCTCATCCCTCAAACCTCCTCGCTCCTCTGAAGCCGCTGCGCTGCGTCTGACCGTCACAGGCTCACTTCCCTTTGTTCCCTCCATCAGGGGTTCTTTCCCTTCCGGTGAGAGCTGCTCAGCTCGCGTGGTCACTTCCTGTTTGACCTCCAAATGCAACAGCAGCGGTGACATCATCAGCATGAACACTGAACCCAACGAGACTCCGTCCCACCGTGCAGCTCACAGAGGAACAGGGACGCGCTGTGGATGACCGGTGACCCCAGGGTGACCCCAAGGCGTCCCAGGGTGTCCCAGGGTGTTCCAGGATGTCCCAAGGTGACCTCAGGGTGACCCCAAGATGGTCCAGGATGTCCCAGGGTGGTCCAGGATGTCCCAGGGTGACCCCAGGGCGTCCCAGGGTGGTCCAGGATGTCCCAGGGTGACCCCAGGGCGTCCCAGGGCGTCCCAGGGTGGTCCAGGATGTCCCAGGGTGACCCCAGGGCGTCCCAGGGCGTCCCAGGGTGGTCCAGGATGTCCCAGGGTGACCCCAGGGCGTCCCAGGGCGTCCCAGGGTGGTCCAGGATGTCCCAGGGTGACCCCAGGGCGTCCCAGGGCGTCCCAGGGTGTTCCAGGGTGCCCCAGGGTCCCCAGGGTGCCCGGGTCCTCACATGCAGGTGGTGCTTCTGGTCAGCTGACGCTGCTCACTGTCTGCTGAGCAGGGATCTCCCAGAGGAAGTCCTGGCTTGAATAATTCAAGAGCTGGAGGGAAAAAGATCCTCCTGCCATCGATCGGACACTGAAGCGATGCACAGGAGAGACGTCTGGATGCTGCTGGAGAGAAGACAGCGTCTGAGAGTTTATGTCACTGTTAAAGCACATCCATGATCATAATTATATATTGCTATCAGACAAATTATGAAGCAGCCCACTAATAGGAAAATGTGAATGACAGCACCGTGATGAGATGAGACAATGATGAAAGCTTTAATAACTGTGCTGCATATAACTCGCTCTATAAACAGATTATCTGGTCCTCCCACTCTGAGGCCTCCTCTGGTCTCCATGTTCAGCTTCTGAGAGCTCGCCTCCCTCTTCACCTCCGCTTCTTAGTCCTCAACACCTCCTGTGTACTCTGCTAGCACCCATCGCTAACCTCGAAACCTCTAAACCACTTTGCGTTACTCTCTGAACTTCCCATCATGCAATAGTTTGAAGCAAAATGTATGTGAAAGGTTTAAAGTCCTGTGATTTGTTAAACATCAGATATAACATCACTGCAGCTTCAGAGTGTCTGGATATCTGCTGCAGGGACATGAAGGCACATCACAAAGAACAGTGAACATGTTATACACGTGTTATACACATGTTATACATGTTAGACATGTTATACACATGTTAGACGCATGTTATACATGTTATACACATGTTAGACACATGTTATACATGTTAGACATGTTATACACATGTTATACACATGTTGGACACATGTTAGACACATGTTAGACACGTGTTAGACACGTGTTATACACATGTTATACATGTTAGACATGTTATACACATGTTAGACACATGTTAGACACATGTTTTACACGTGTTAGACACGTGTTAGACACATGTTATACACATGTTAGACACATGTTATACACATATATATAATAAATATACGATGATATATATATCATATATATGATAATAATAATAATAATAATAATAATAATAATAATAATATCTCCAGGAGTGTTTTCCTATCTTTACAGAAGCGGGTCTTGAGCTGCATCGTGTGTATTAATACCATCAAGATTCATACACACATGCAGAAGCGTTGACCCTCTCTGCTCACGTGCGTCTCAGGCTTCCTGTGGAGACCATGTTGAAATGCAGCTCATGTGATGTGTTGGCTTCAGGTTCAGACAAACAACGTCAGTGTGACTCACCGGCGTCCTCGTGCTGCGAGGTGAAGGAATGCCTCTTCAAGCAGCGTCAGGACGAGTCCCGTCAAAGGAAACATGCCGTTAGCCTGGAAGACGTCCTCGTGCACCGACTCGACGAGATGCAAAATGATTATGAAACATCTATTTTCTTTGTTCATGTATATCAAAATCCACTAATCTTTTCATCCTGAAAAACAAAGCATGGCTTACTGAAGCCAGTGTCAACCAATAACATCCATCAATCACTGAAAGCTTTTGCGACATTCAAAGCCCGCCCACCTTCTGGAGGTCCAATCAAATGCAACAGATTTCAAGTTGCTGAATTATAACTTGGAGCAGGTCAGAAGCTGCAGATCCTTCAGCTTGTTTCACTGGTGGAAGGAGGAGGAGATATCCTTCATTAGTCCCTCAGTGAGGACTCACAGCAGCAGAAGGTAAATTGAACACAAGAGACAAACAAATCAAAAACAGGTCTCATAAATAAACAATACAAAAACAGTAATAAAAACAAAAGAATCCACAATAACACATTTACTCTACACTATATACAGTCGTACACTGATACACACACACACACACACACACACACACACACACACACACACACACACACACACACACACACACACACACACACACACACAGGAACTCTTTGAAAACGCATCTCAATGTGAAAAGAAAATATGTTATTATCTTCACTGATGCGATAGTTTATTGTCTCATGAACAAAATGATGTCACATCTTTTGATGTAAATAAAGGTTTCAGCCTACAGATGATTTCATAAACACCCAAATCAAAGAGAAAAAGTGAAGCAGGTCTTCAGCCGCTCTGCTTCACAGGACGCTCGAGGTATTCATGAAGGTTCCAGAAGAGAACAGGAAGTATGTTTATTTCTGTTGATAGAACAACGTGAGAGTCTCTGCTGAGCTGAAGCTTCAGGTGGTTCCTCTTCTGCTCGTGCACCTTCAGGTGTCATCATGACACCCTGTTACCTGATGCCCTGTTGCCATGTTGCCATGTTAACTCTCATGTTAACTCTCATGTTAACTCTCATGTTAACTCTCTCATGTTAACTCTCATGTTAACTCTCATGTTAACTCTCTCATGTTAACTCTCTCATGTTAGAGTTAACATGTTAACTCTCATGTTAACTCTCATGTTAACTCTCATGTTAACTCTCATGTTAACTCTCTCATGTTAACTCTCTCATGTTAGAGTTAACATGTTAACTCTCATGTTAACTCTCATGTTAACTCTCATGTTAACTCTCTCATGTTAACTCTCTCATGTTAACTCTCATGTTAACTCATGTTAACTCTCATGTTAACTCTCATGTTAACTCTCTCATGTTAACTCTCTCATGTTAGAGTTAACATGTTAACTCTCATGTTAACTCTCATGTTAACTCTCTCATGTTAACTCATGTTAACTCTCATGTTAACTCTCATGTTAACTCTCATGTTAACTCTCTCATGTTAACTCTCATGTTAACTCTCTCATGTTAACTCTCATGTTAACTCATGTTAACTCTCATGTTAACTCATGTTAACTCTCATGTTAACTCTCATGTTAACTCATGTTAACTCTCATGTTAACTCATGTTAACTCTCATGTTAACTCATGTTAACTCATGTTAACTCTCATGTTAACTCATGTTAACTCTCATGTTAACTCATGTTAACTCATGTTAACTCTCATGTTAACTCATGTTAACTCATGTTAACTCTCATGTTAACTCTCATGTTAACTCATGTTAACTCATGTTAACTCTCATGTTAACTCATGTTAACTCATGTTAACTCTCATGTTAACTCTCATGTTAACTCTCATGTTAACTCATGTTAACTCTCATGTTAACTCATGTTAACTCTCATGTTAACTCTCATGTTAACTCTCATGTTAACTCTCATGTTAACTCTCATGTTAACTCATGTTAACTCTCATGTTAACTCATGTTAACTCTCATGTTAACTCTCATGTTAACTCATGTTAACTCTCATGTTAACTCATGTTAACTCTCATGTTAACTCTCATGTTAACTCTCATCAGAAGAGCAGCAGTGGAGAGAGAAATGTGTGAAATGTGATGCAATAACAATGTCGAAGCGTTCTTTCTCTTTTCAGTATAACGCAGATTGTTTCTACTCAAGGTCTGCAGCATGTGAGCTGGGTCATTAATAACTGTGTTTAATAGACCAACAATACATGAGCAGAGTCAGAACACAGAACATAGAACACAGAACCAGATGGTTTCAGCCTGAGACAGCAGCATGTCACCACAAGAGGCTCTCTGGTGCTCTCTAACACATTAACACCTCGTGTTTCTGTGTGTTTCTTTGTGTTTCTTTGTGTTACAGGAACCTTCTGGACAAAGACACGTTCTCTAAGTCAGATCCATGTGAGTATGTTGCATTTATTCTGGAGAGAAACCTTCACATGGACGTCCTGTTGTCATCTGCTGCAGCTCTCTGATGATCTCTCTCCTCTCCTCCGTCCTCCTCCCCTCCTCTCTCTCCTCTCCTGCGTCCTCCTCCCCTCCTCTCTCTCCTCTCCTCCGTCCTCCTCCCCTCCTCTCTCTCCTCTCCTCCGTCCTCCTCCCCTCCTCTCTCTCCTCTCCTCCGTCCTCCTCCCCTCCTCTCTCTCCTCTCCTCCGTCCTCCTCCCCTCCTCTCTCTCCTCTCCTCCGTCCTCCTCCCCTCCTCTCTCTCCTCTCCTCCGTCCTCCTCCCCTCCTCTCTCTCCTCTCCTCCGTCCTCCTCCCCTCCTCTCTCTCCTCTCCTCCGTCCTCCTCTTCTCCTCTCTCTCCTCTCCTCCGTCCTCCTCCCCTCCTCTCTCTCCTCTCCTCCGTCCTCCTCCCCTCCTCTCTCTCCTCTCCTCCGTCCTCCTCTTCTCCTCTCTCTCCTCTCCTCCTTCCTCCTCCTCTCTTCTCTCCCCTCTCCTCCGTCCTCCTCCCCTCCTCTCTCTTCTCCTCTCTTCTCTCTTCTCCTCTCCTCTCTCTTCTCCTCTCTCCTCCTCTCCTTCTCTCCTCTCTCTCCTTCTCTCCTCCTCTCTCCTCTCCTCATTCCTCCACCTCTCCTCTCTCTCCTCTCCTCCGTCCTCCTCCCCTCCTCTCTCTCTTCTCCTCCGTCCTCCTCCCCTCCTCTCTCTTCTCCTCTCTTCTCTCTTCTCCTCTCCTCTCTCTTCTCCTCTCTCCTCCTCTCCTTCTCTCCTCTCTCTCCTTCTCTCCTCCTCTCTCCTCTCCTCCTTCCTCCTCCTCTCCTCTCTCTCCTCTCCTCCGTCCTCCTCTCTCTCCTCTCTCTCCTCCTCTTTCCTCCTCTTCTCTCCTCCTCTCTCTGGTCCACAGTGTGTGTTCTTTATACTCAAGGTGTGGAAACCAAACAGTGGAGAGAGGTGAGTGTCACACACACACATCCAGAGGAAGGACATGACTTGTTGTGTGTGTTGTTCTTGTTGTGTGTGTTGTTCTTGTTGTGTGTGTGTTGTAGTTGTTGTGTGTGTGGAGTGGAGCTCCAGTTCAGTTCTCCTGAGAGCAGCAGGTTGAATGTTTCATTGAAACTGTCTGGAAGGACAGGAAGTGTTTTCTGATTGGACGCTGCAGCAACACAGAGAACCCTCAAGGTCCTGATCCACATGGTGGTAGGGTCCAGTCCCTTCTGACCCACATGGTGGTAGGGTCCAGTCCCTTCTGACCCACATGGTGGTAGGGTCCAGTCCCTTCTGACCCACATGGTGGTAGGGTCCAGTCCCTTCTGACCCATGTGTTGCATTAAATGCAGGGGAAATAAAACCTTTAAAAACACAGATGAGAGACAAAGAGTAGATTAATTATGGGCACTATTTAATCCACTATTAAAACTGAAGAAACATGTGTGTACATGCTGCAGCATGCATGTACCTGCAGCATGCGTGTACCTGCAGCATGCGTGTACCTGCTGCATGCGTGTACCTGCTGCATGCATGTACATGCAGCATGTGTGTACATGCAGCATGTGTGTACATGCAGCAGAATGTGTGTACATGCTGCAGCTGTGTACATGCTGCAGCTGTGTACGTGTGGTTGCGGGTCAGGGACTTCCTGAATGACTCGTTGGCCCGTTTGCAGCAGCAGCAGCAGCAGCAGCAGCAGCAGCAGCAGCATCTAATGAACTCTGCAGCTCGGTATTGTGTCTTTCTCTCAGCAGGGAAATCACATTATGGAGCTCATCTCCGCCTCTCTGCTAGTCTCAGCCTCATCAACACCTCGGGCTCTCAGGAGCAGAGGTGGCTCACGGATTCACCACAGTGTCCTCTTCTGTCCGTCATCTTGCTGCCACATTTAGATGTTCAGGCTGAGTTCACACAGAACGATGCAACCTCAAAAACAGAGTACCAAGAGGTGTTGTGTCAGGACATAGAGATGTATGGAGATGGACGCTTTCTGGACCAGTTGTGTTGTCCTAATTGCCCACATTGTATTTGTTGTGTTCAGTGTATTGATTCAAAAGGCAAGGTTAACACACACACACACACACACACACACACACACACACACACACACACACACACACACACACACACACACACACACACACACACACACACACACACAACACCGATGCTTCCGTGACATTGATGGAAACCGTAGCGTCTGCAGCTTCCAGTGAGGATCGCTTGTCGTCCAATCAGAGAGCTTCATTGCTGCTGCAGGCGAGACGATGAACAGCAACTCTATGAAGGAGTCACAAAGCGGTTCAGTCCGTCCTCATGGAAATACAAATGAAAGTTAACGTCATGACGAAGACGTTCGCTCCACATGCAGAGCTGAGAGGAAAGCCAAGGAGAGTCTGAGTGATTACACTGAACAGGTACAGGTACACTACAGGTACAGGTATACTACAGGTACAGGTACACTACAGGTACAGGTATACTACAGGTACAGGTACACTACAGGTACAGGTACACTACAGGTACAGGTATACTACAGGTACAGGTACACTACAGGTACAGGTATACTACAGGTACAGGTATACTACAGGTACAGGTACACTACAGGTACAGGTATACTACAGGTACAGGTATACTACAGGTACAGGTACACTACAGGTACAGGTATACTACAGGTACAGGTATACTACAGGTACAGGTACACTACAGGTACAGGTACACTACAGGTACAGGTATACTACAGGTACAGGTATACTACAGGTACAGGTACACTACAGGTACAGGTATACTACAGGTACAGGTACACTACAGGTACAGGTATACTACAGGTACAGGTATACTACAGGTACAGGTACACTACAGGTACAGGTATACTACAGGTACAGGTATACTACAGGTACAGGTACACTACAGGTACAGGTACACTACAGGTACAGGTTTACTACAGGTACAGGTATACTACAGGTACAGGTACACTACAGGTACAGGTACACTACAGGTACAGGTATACTACAGGTACAGGTACACTACAGGTACAGGTACAGGTATACTACAGGTACAGGTACACTACAGGTACAGGTATACTACAGGTACAGGTACACTACAGGTACAGGTACACTACAGGTACAGGTATACTACAGGTACAGGTATACTACAGGTTCAGGTACACTACAGGTACAGGTACACTACAGGTACCGGTACACTACAGGTACAGGTACAGGTATACTACAGGTACAGGTACACTACAGGTACAGGTACACTACAGGTACAGGTACACTACAGGTACAGGTATACTACAGGTACAGGTACACTACAGGTACAGGTACACTACAGATACAGGTACACTACAGGTACAGGTATACTACAGGTACAGGTATACTACAGGTACAGGTACACTACAGGTACAGGTATACTACAGGTACAGGTACACTACAGGTACAGGTATACTACAGGTACAGGTACACTACAGGTACAGGTACACTACAGGTACAGGTATACTACAGGTACAGGGATACTACAGGTATAGTACAGGTACAGGTATACTACAGGTACAGGTATACTACAGGTACAGGGATACTACAGGTACAGGGATACTACAGGTACAGGTATAGGACAGGTACAGGTACACTACAGGTACAGGTATACTACAGGTACAGGGATACTACAGGTACAGGTTTACTACAGGTACAGGGATACTACAGGTACAGGTATACTACAGGTACAGGTTTACTACAGGTACAGGGATACTACAGGTACAGGTATAGTACAGGTACAGGTACACTACAGGTACAGGTATACTACAGGTACAGGTATACTACAGGTACAGGGATACTACAGGTACAGGTATAGGACAGGTACAGGTACACTACAGGTACAGGTATACTCCAGGTACAGGGATACTACAGGTACAGGTATACTACAGGTACAGGTATACTCCAGGTACAGGTACACTACAGGTGAAGGTATACTACAGGTAAAGGTACACTACAGGTACAGGTATACTACAGGTACTGGTATACTACAGGTGAAGGTATACTACAGGTAAAGGTACACTACAGGTACAGGTATACTACAGGTAAAGGTACACTACAGGTACTGGTATACTACAGGTACAGGTACACTACAGGACGTAGACGAGGACGAGGATGTAGAGGAGGACGAGAACATAGACGAGGACGAGAACGTAGACGAGGACGAGAACATAGACGAGGACGTAGACCAGGACGTAGACGAGGACGAGGACGTAGACGAGGACAAGGACGTAGACGAGAACGTAGATGAGGACGAGGACGTAGACGAGGACGAGGACGTAGACGAGGACGAGGACGTAGACGAGGACGAGGACGTAGACGAGGACGAGGACGTAGACGAGGACGAGAACATAGACGAGGACGAGGACGTAGACGAGGACGAGGACGAGGACGTAGACGAGGACGAGGACGTAGACGAGGACGAGGACGTAGACGAGGACGAGGACGTAGACGAGGACGAGGACGTAGACGAGGACGTAGACGAGGACGTAGACGAGGACGTAGACGAGGACGAAGACGAGGACATAGACGAGGACGTAGACGAGGACGTAGACGAGGACGAAGACGAGGACATAGACGAGGACATAGACGAGGACGTAGACGAGGACGAAGACAAGGACGTAGACGAGGACAAGGACGTAGATGACAACGTAGACGAGGACGAGAACGTAGACGAGGACGAGAACGTAGATGAGAACGTAGACGAGAACGTGGACGAGGACGTAGACGAGGACGTAGACGAGGACGTAGACGAGGACAAGGACGTAGACGAGGACGAGGACGTGGACGTAGACGAGGAAGAGGACGTAGACGAGGACGTGGACGAGGACGATAATGTAGACGAGGACGTGGATGAGGACGTAGACGAGGAAGACGACGTAGACGAGGACGTGGACGAGGACGATAATGTAGACGAGGACGTGGATGAGGACGTAGACGAGGACGTGGACAAAGACGTAGACGAGGACAAGGACGTAGATGAGAACGTAGACGGGGACGAGGACGTAAACGAGGACGATAATGTAGACGTGGACGTAGACGAGGACGAGAACATAGAGGGTTACCTTAACCCTAACCCTATGTTTCCTTCAGCACATGTTTCCTATATGTTTCCTTCAGCACATGTTTCCTATATGTTTCCTTCAGCACATGTTTCCTATATGTTTCCTTCAGTATATGTTTCCTTCAGCACATGTTTCCTATATGTTTCCTTCAGCACATGTTTCCTATATGTTTCCTTCAGTATATGTTTCCTTCGGCACATGTTTCCTATATGTTTCCTTCAGCACATGTTTCCTATATGTTTCCTTCAGTATATGTTTCCTTCAGCACATGTTTCCTATATGTTTCCTTCAGTATATGTTTCCTTCAGCACATGCTTCCTATATGTTTCCTTCAGCATATGTTTCCTTCAGCACATGCTTCCTATATGTTTCCTTCAGCATATGTTTCCTTCAGCACATGCTTCCTATATGTTTCCTTCAGCACATGTTTCCTATATGTTTCCTTCAGTATATGTTTCCTTCAGCACATGTTTCCTATATATTTCCTTCAGTATATGTTTCCTTCAGCACATGCTTCCTATGTGTTTCCTTCAGCACATGTTTCCTATATGTTTCCTTCAGTATATGTTTCCTTCAGCACATGTTTCCTATATGTTTCCTTCAGTATATGTTTCCTTCAGCACATGTTTCCTATATGTTTCCTTCAGTATATGTTTCCTTCAGCACATGCTTCCTATGTGTTTCCTTCAGCACATGTTTCCTATATGTTTCCTTCAGTATATGTTTCCTTCAGCACATGTTTCCTATATGTTTCCTTCAGTATATGTTTCCTTCAGCATGTGTTAAAATACCAAATGTGACTTCCTTCTACTGAGACTTGGACTCTTGGATGAACCGTGTGGTTCTGGGAGGCGTTGACATGATGGAGGAACACAGGATCTCTGAAACTCTTGTTCCATCATGAGCAGCATTTCTGGTCTTTTCCAGCCCGAGTGAGAATCCCACTAATTAGGAGCCTTAATCACCTCCCTGCCTCCTTTCCTGCACAAGCCCTCCGCTCCACTTCTTCATCCAGACAGACATTTTCTCACCCTCTCAAAGGAGTTTCTCTTTGTCTCTCCTCCACCCTTACCTCTTCGCTCATCTCCTTCTCTCTGTGGGGTTGAGCAGTGGGTTATCCTGCTGTAATTAATGTGGGAGAGGACTGAGGATCAAGGAAGCAGGAAGCACAGCTTCCTCTGCAGCAGCGTGTGAAAGCAGCTGCATTAATCAGCTGTGTGATACGCCTGAGAAAGAGAGAATAGAAGCATAAAGTGTGACAACAGCAATAACTGTATTTGTTTATGAAACAGTGTTTTGTTGTCTTGCTCTTCATTTCATCTCTCCTCTCTCTCTCCCTCAGTTTGGCCGAACGGAGGTGATAGACAACACCCTGAACCCAGACTTTGTTCGGAAGTACATCCTGGACTACTTCTTTGAGGAGAAGCAGAATCTTCGCTTCGACTTGTGAGTCATTTATTATATCGTGTCCTCCCTCCTGTCCTCTGTCCTCATCCACTAGGATGCATGTTTCACACCCTTTCTCATTGAACGCTAGCTCCGCCCCTCCCAGCGCTAGCTCCGCCCCTCCCAGCACTAACTCCGCCCCCTCCCAGCACTAGCTCCGCCCTGACCAGCGCTAGCTCCGCCCCCGGCCAGCGTGCCCACAATAATGGTGTGCATAGGGCTCTAACAAGAGCATCATATATATATATATATATATATATATATATATATATATATATATATATATATATATATATATATATATATATATATATATATATATACATATGTGTATATATATATATATATATATATATATATATATACACATATGTATATATATACATTGATGTATATATATATATATGTATATATATATGTATATATATACATATATATATGTATATATATACGTATATATATACATATATATATATATATATATATATATATGTGTATATATATATATATGTATATATATATATATATATGTATATATATATATATATGTATATATATATATATATATATATATATGTATATATATATATATATGTATATATATATATATATATATATATATATATATATATATATATACATTGATGTATATATATACATTGATGTATATATATACCTGCATGTGCATCTGCTCTAAAGCAGGCTACCCGCATTAGCACACTAGGCTAACTAGCTTGCTTCCGATAGCCGAGGGGTATGTCATTAGCACGGGTTGTGATGCAATAGTTCAACGTTTGTGTCAGTTCATCAAAGTCTTTATTGCAGCTCATTAAATCAGACAATACGAACAGTAACGTCTCTGTGTCGCTGTGCCAAGTCTATTGTTCTGCGATCAGCATCAAACCATCAAAGTGGGTTAGCGAAGCATCATTGTAATTACATTGTTATTACTACAATATATCATATTATACAATGCTGCTGCTTTGGATCCATGTCTTCTTCTACATCAGCTGATGTTCACGTTGGTCAGCCTCAGTCTTTTAGCTTGAGCGCGTAGCATCACGTAGCCCTGAGGGCTCTCACCACGTCAGATGAAGATGAGTCGTCATCAAACAAAAGAGCTGATGCTCGACCGTCAGGCACACGTCCACATGGCTGTCCTGGAGGAAGGAGCCATTGTTAGCTGCATGTGTCCTGTTTGAGGGAGAAGGCTGGACATGTTTGAGAGGAACAAACCAGTCAATGAACTCATCTTTGTTTTGTGACATGTGTGATTTTCATGTTTGTTATAACCATTCACAGTTTAAATCTCAGCCTCTGTCCATGTGGAACATGAGGTAACGCTCAGAGTGACCCTGAACACAACACGTCTCTCTGAGCTCATCATATAGAAACGCAGTAGATGCTATTTGACAGTACAGTCTGTCAGTTCATCTGTTATTGAAGTTGACAGTGAGAGAAATGCACATGGTCTCCAGCCAACATGATCTATCGTTTGATTGGGTGTTTAATCTTAGTACATCACATAAAAGCCTCCATTTCCTTCACCTCCAAAGCTTTATATTCACATGCAAATAGGACTCATTATCATAGGAGAGGAAGAGAGGTCTTGTTGAACCCAATTATTCTGTCCCACCTCCAGGAACATCTGAGAAGACACGGCGCTCTGTTTGATGTTGGCTCTTTCTGGATTTGTGTGATGTTTAATGTCTTTGTTTTTAATCTTTCATGAGTCTACCCGCCTCTTTACCTACTGTGGCTTTCAGATGAGCAAATCATAACGTCCTTCTTTTCGCTGTCCTATTCCTCTTAATATTCCTCCTAATATTTCCTCTTACAAAGAAGAACATCTCCAACGTGAGAGTGTTTCTGTGCTGACCAGTGACGACGTTCAGGGATCGTTCCAAACGACGCCTTCATCACGTGAAAATGCTTTCGTTTTGTTTCCTCACAGCTATGATGTGGACTCCAAGAGCCCGGACCTGTCCAAACACGTGAGTCACATACATGTAACCTCCGACCACAGAGTCACATACATGTAACCACAGAGTCACATACATGTAACCACAGAGTCACATACATGTAACCACAGAGTCACATACATGTAACCACAGAGTCACATACGTGTGACCTCCAACCACAGAGTCACATACATGTGACCACAGAGACACATACATGTGACTACAGAGACACATACATGTGACCACAGAGACACATACATGTGACTACAGAGACACATACATGTGACCACAGAGTCACATACGTGTGACCACAGAGACACATACATGTGACCACAGAGTCACATACATGTGACCACAGAGTCACATACATGTAACCACAGAGTCACATACGTGTGACCTCCAACCACAGAGTCACATACGTGTGACCACAGAGTCACATACGTGTGACTCTGTGGTCACACGTATGTGACTCTGTAGTCACATACATGTGACTACAGAGACACATACATGTAACCACAGAGTCACATACGTGTGACCTCCAACCACAGAGTCACATACATGTGACCACAGAGACACATACATGTGACCACAGAGACACATACATGTGACCACAGAGACACATATATGTGACCACAGAGTCACATACATGTAACCACAGAGACACATACATGTGACTACAGAGACACATACATGTGACCACAGAGACACATACATGTGACCACAGAGTCACATACATGTAACCACAGAGACACATACATGTGACTACAGAGACACATACATGTGACCACAGAGACACATACATGTGACCACAGAGACACATACGTGTGACCACAGAGTCACATACGTGTGACCACAGAGACACATACATGTGACCACAGAGTCACATACGTGTGACCACAGAGTCACATACGTGTGACCACAGAGACACATACATGTGACCACAGAGACACATACATGTGACCACAGAGTCACATATGTGTGACCACAGAGACACATACATGTGACCACAGTCACATATGTGTGACCACAGAGACACATACATGTGACCACAGAGTCACATACATGTGACCACAGAGTCACATACATGTAACCACAGAGTCACATACGTGTGACCACAGAGACAGATACATGTGACTACAGAGACACATACATGTGACCACAGAGTCACATACGTGTGACCACAGAGTCACATACGTGTGACCACAGAGACACATACATGTGACCACAGAGTCACATACATGTAACCACAGAGACACATACATGTGACCACAGAGTCACATATCGGTGACCACAGAGACACATACATGTGACCACAGAGACACATACATGTGACCACAGAGTCACATACATGTGACCACAGAGTCACATACATGTAACCACAGAGTCACATACGTGTGACCTCCAACCACAGAGTCACATACGTGTGACTCTGTGGTCACACGTATGTGACTCTGTAGTCACATACATGTGACTACAGAGACACATACATGTAACCACAGAGTCACATACGTGTGACCACAGAGACACGGAGGCTGAGTCTCTGCTGGACTGAAGTAAATATGATGGAAAAAAAGTGATTCAAAGTGATTGAAGATCGACCAAACTCTTCATCAGTAGTCTGTGGTAGTCTCCATGTGGTGGTCTCCATGTGGTGGTCTCCATGAGGTGGTCTCCATGTGGTGGTCTCCATGTGGTGGTCTCCATGTGGTGGTCTCCATGAGGTGGTCTCCATGTGGTAGTCTCCATGTGGTGGTCTCCATGAGGTGGTCTCCATGTGGTGGTCTCCATGTGGTGGTCTCCATGTGGTGGTCTTCATGTGGTGGTCTCCATGAGGTGGTCTCCATGTGGTGGTCTCTTGTGGTCTGGGTGTTGCCTGCTGCATGGTCTCTTCTTGATGAAATGCAGCAAACCCTTTTTATTTTCAAATCCAAATGCAAATGTTTATTTTTCTCCTGATTCGTCGTCTTTCTTTTGAGACTCTTGACCTCTAAAAGCAGCAGATGTGCTCTGGACGTTTCCATTGAGCTCTTCTTTGCATTCATGATGTTGTGGTTCTGCAGGAGCATCAACGTGTGGATCATGCAATGCTTAAACCCTCACATCCACTGGAATGTCACATTATGTTGTGCCTCACTGGAGAACATTACAGTACATTTGATCCATGGGGCCGGGAACTATGGTGACAGAAAGCATTTGTTAAGAGTACAAAATAATCAGTTGTGATGATTATTTGATGTATTTGGATCAGCGGGTTTGCATGTTTTCATCGTGGGGTTAAATCCCTCTGCTGGGTTTACTTCAGCACAGCATGTGGTCTTCTCCCTCACCTCTCCACCTCGGGCCGTGCCAGCAGTGATAGATGTTTGGTAAAGTGTTGCTATATGATGTGCTCTACTGTTGTTGTTGTTGTTGTTGTTGTTGTTGTTGTTGTTGTCATTGCTGTTGTTGCTGCTGCTGTTCAACCTCTCTGGAAGACTGCAGAACTCAACGTAGGTCCCAGCACCTCTCTCACTTCTGACTGCATGGCTGCTGTGTCGCGTTAGCATCCTTTCCTCCAGAGGAAGGATGGGACACCAAACAGACAGAAAACAGGTGGCTAACAAGCGGCTAACAGGTGGCTAACAGACAGCTAACAGACAGCTAACAGGTGGCTAACAGGCAGCTAACAGACAGCTAACAGGCGGCTAACAGACAGCTAACAGGCGGCTAACAGACAGCTAACAGACGGCTAACACATTGTGGTGATAATCAGTCACGAGTGTGATATGGCCATGAGACTGTAATCCTAAACGTGGCCATGAGACTGTAATCCTAAACGTGGCCATGAGACTGTAATCCTAAACGTGGCCATGAGACTGTAATCCTAAACGTGGCCATGAGACTGTAATCCTAAACGTGGCCATGAGACTGTAATCCTAAACGTGGCCATGAGACTGTAATCCTAAACGTGGCCATGAGACTGTAATCCTAAACGTGGCCATGAGACTGAGACAGAGATGGTTTGTCCAATCACCTCGTACCTTTGGAATGTGCCCGCCCTCTTCTGAACACTTTCCAAAGGTCACACAGCACCTGACGGCTCAGGGAGGAGTCCAGGTGCGTGGTGCTCCTCCTGGTAGTTTACCTGAGTTAGTTATGCACTCGTTTTCTCTCCTGGGATCCAGTTCCCTGATCAGAGGCGATTACTTTACCTGTGGATAAGTTTCTTCCATGTGCACCGTGAAGGTTATGAAACTCTGAGGGATCTGACCTTTGACCCGCTGGGAACCAGAGCGTCAGGCACTGAGCTCTGTGAGGACTGCAGCTCAGAGCTGTAGAGACACAAAATGTGTGTGTTTGTTAAACCAAACGTGTTACACAAAGAGGAAGCTATTCAAGAATGTCTGTCGGTGAAATGCATTTAAAGCTCTGACCTTCAAATGTGAAGGACAATGAACGAGTTTTCGTCTTTGGCAGAAAGAAATTCTTACATTTCTGTTTTTCATAAGTTCCAGTGAAGGTTCATGTCTCTGATGATGTCTTTACCTCCACTTCCTCCTCCCTCCTTCCCTCCTTTCCTCCTTCCTTCCCTCCAGGACTTCTTGGGTCAGACGTTCTGCACCCTCGGGGAGATTGTTGGCTCTCCAGCCAGTCGACTGGAGAAACCTCTGGGGTGAGTAGCATCAGCACCAACCCATGGGACGATGCTCTGAAGCAGAGGAGCGCTGCTCTGGACACAGACAGCAGCTTCACGTCAGAGAGGCTGAAGCAGAGGAGCGCTGCTCTGGACACAGACAGCAGCTTCACGTCAGAGAGGCTGAAGCAGAGGAGCGCTGCTCTGGACACAGACAGCAGCTTCATGTCAGAGAGGCTGAAGCAGAGGAGCGCTGCTCTGGACACAGACAGCAGCTTCACGTCAGAGAGGCTGAAGCAGAGGAGCGCTGCTCTGGACACAGACAGCAGCTTCACGTCAGAGAGGCTGAAGCAGAGGAGCGCTGCTCTGGACACAGACAGCAGCTTCACGTCAGAGAGGCTGAAGCAGAGGAGCGCTGCTCTGGACACAGACAGCAGCTTCATGTCAGAGAGGCTGAAGCAGAGGAGCGCTGCTCTGGACACAGACAGCAGCTTCACGTCAGAGAGGCTGAAGCAGAGGAGCGCTGCTCTGGACACAGACAGCAGCTTCACGTCAGAGAGGCCGACATGAAGCTGCTGCGTGAAGCTCGGCGTCGGTGCATCTCGTGAATGCAGCTTCTGAAGGATCTCTCTCAGAGTTGTGAAGTAACAAACGCTGTTCAGAGAGCGTCTGAGCCGACAGAGATGCGGTGGCTTTGATTGGAGTATTTGCTTGTGAGGTCCGTGCTGCTGGTCACGGTGTGGGCGGGTCCATCAGGGCGGCTCAGTGAACCGGCGGTTTCAGAGGAGCAAACTGCTCATGAGCGCCTCGCCTGCAGGCGTGATGATGACGCGGCGTGACGGCGTGCTGGTGTGGCGCTGCCTTCAGGGACACGTTGCCCATGAGATGTGTCAGTAATGTTATTACACACCGGCCCCACGCAGAAGTCTCATGGCACTGAGAAAAGGAAAGAGAGCTCTCGCCAAATTATTCATTTTTAATTTGAGACAATCTGCAGCCGAGAGATAACAAACTGCCAAATTCTGTTCTTAAAATAAAGCAGCGACGTCGCCGCTCCGGCTCCTCAATGTGTTCATGAGCACAGAGACGCCACTCATGACTGCATGAAGCTGTTAGAGTCACTGCCGTCCACTGGGGAGCACCGTCTGATGCTGTAGACATGTCTACATATTATATATGTAGACATGTATATATCTATATATATATTATATATATATATATAGACATGTATATATCTATATATACAATATATATAGATATATACATGTCTATATATAATATATAGACATGTATATATCTATATATATTATATAATATATTTAGATAAATACATGTCTATATATAATATATAGACATGTATTTATCTATATATATTATATATATAGACATATATTATATATTTATATAATTTATGTATATTAACCTCCAGTGGGATTACAGTCAGCACCTTTCAAGTGAGATTGTGCAGCTGCTTTGTTTGGTCACACACACACAAACAATCTCACACTGACACACACAGACACACACAGACACACACAGCGATACATAATTTAGTAATTGATGATATAAATCCTGTTCCTTAGTTAAATGGCGTGTGACCGCGATTCATTCTTCCTCCTGCTCGCTTTCCTCTGGAAGAGAGAGAGAGAGAGAGAGAGAGAGAGAGACAGAGAGAGAGAGAGAGAGAGAGAGAGAGAGAGAGAGAGAGAGAGAGAGAGAGAGAGAGAGACAGAGAGAGAGAGAGAGAGAGAGAGAGAGAGAGTTGTGGTTGTCGGCTCAGTAAAGTTGCCCAACAAGAGTCACAGAGTTGCTCGTCTCTTCAGTGAAACTATTCAACAGAAACTACATTAAATATTCAGACTCGGTTCCTCATGACAGTGAAAACTGCTCACTATGGTCTACACACTATGATCTACACACTATGGTCTACACACTATGATCTACACACTATGGTCTACACACTATGATCTACACACTATGGTCTACACTATGGTCTACACACTATGGTCTACACACTATGGTCTACACACTATGGTCTACACACTATGGTCTACACACTATGGTCTACACACTATGGTCTACACCACATCCTCTGATGGAAAGACAACCTGCTCACCACTGAGCCATAGTCGTGTGTGTGTGTGTGTGTGTGTGTGTGTGTGTGTGTGTGTGTGTGTGTGTGTGTGTGTGTGTGTGTGTGTGTGTGTGCTCTCTTCCTCCAACAAGACGTTTCATCTGCACATCAAAGCTTTTCTCTCTTTCATGAAGCTTCAGATATTAAAGTGCTCTCTTCTCTTTTCTCCTCTTCTCTTCACCTCTCTTCACCTCTCCTCTCTTCTCCTCTCTTCTCTTCTCCTCTCCTCTCTCCTCCTCTCTTCTCCTCTCTCCTCTCCTCTTCTCTTCTCTTCTCTTCTCCTCTCTTCTCCTCTCCTCTCTCCTCCTCTCTTCTCCTCTCTCCTCTTCTCTTCTCCTCTCTTCACCTCTCCTCTCTTCTCTTCTCCTCTCCTCTCCTCTCCTCTCCTCTCTTCTCTTCTCTTCTCCTCTTCTCCCCTCTTCTCTTCTCTTCTCTTCTCCTCTTCTCCTCTTCTCCTCTTCTCTTCTCTTCTCCTCTTCTCTTCTCTTCTCTTCTCTTCTCTCCTCTCCTCTCCTCTCCTCTCCTCTTCTCTTCTCTTCTCTTCTCTTCTCCTCTCCTCTCCTCTTCTCTTCTCCTCTTCTCTCCTCTTCTCTTCTCCTCTCCTCTCCTCTCTCCTCTCCTCTTCTCTTCTCTTCTCTTCTTCTCTTCTCTTCTCTCCTCTCCTCTTCTCTCCTCTCCTCTTCTCTTCTCCTCTTCTCCTCTTCTCCTCTCTCCTCTTCTTTTCTCCTCTCCTCTCTCCTCTCCTCTCTTCTCTTCTCTTCTCTTCTCTTCTCTCCTCTTCTCTTCTCCTCTCCTCTTCTCCTCTTCTCTTCTCTCCTCTTCTCTTCTCCTCTCCTCTCTCTTCTCTTTTCTCCTCTTCTCCTCTCCTCTTCTCTCCTCTCTTTTCTCCTCTCCTCCTCTATTTAAAGTGATGTTTCTTCTTTGCTCCTTCATGTTTCAGATGAACACATGAGCTAATAGAGCGGTGAGGTCATGTGACCACGAGGAGGTCATGTGACCTTTACAAACATCCTTCTTATTGGTTGCTTTGTTGAGCCATGAGTCTGTTTCAAAGTTGTGTGTTATGAAGATTCTGGACCCATGTGTTGTTTTACTGTTCAGCTTCTCTGCTGCTGCTGCTGCTGCTGCTGCTCATGCTGCTGCTGCTGCTCATGCTGCTGCTGCTGCTCATGCTGCTGCTGCTGCTCATGCTGCTGCTCATGCTGCTGCTGCTCATCCTGCTGCTGCTGCTGCTCATTTTGCTGCTGCTGCTGCTGCTGCTGCTTCACAAGCGTCATGATGGACGCTGCATGGCTGCTAGGTTGCTATTGCTAGCCGCAGTGGGAGCTGTTCTGAGGCCTTCGCTGAAGACCGGACAGTGAAAGTTGGTGAGGGCTGTGGAGGAGAGGAAATAAGGCCGACCAATCAGAAGCCTTCCTCCTCACGGCCGTCGACTGATGCTCATGTCTGCCATGTGGCCTCTGCAGACCCGAGCTTTATGGATCCAGAGTGTCAGAACTTGTGATGACGAGACCTCTTGCCTGTGAGCCGCAGTACTTGCAGACGCAGCTGCAGACCTGATGCTCTGGTTAGCTTCAGGAAGCAGTGAGCGCTGCAGTTAGCCACACCGCTAATGTAGCCGCTGCCCTGCTGTAGCGTGACTGCTACGACACGTTCACACTGACAACAGAGTCGTGATCATTCATCATCATTGCTGCTGCCGCTGCAGGAATAGCTAATTATATATATACATATATATATATATATATATATATATATATATATATATATACATATATATATATATATATATATATATATACATATATATATATATATATATATATATATATATATATGCATATACATATATATATGTATATGCATATATATATGTATATACATATATATATATATATATATATATATATATATATATGCATATACATATATATATGTATATGCATATATATATGTATATACATATATATGTATATACATATATATGTATATACATATATATGTATATACATATATATGTATATATACATATATATATATGTATATATACATATATATGTATATACATATATATGTATATATACATGTATATATATGATCATGTATGTTCGAGTCAACTGCAGGTGTGTTGACAACAGAGGAGAAAAGGTCATTTCACTGCTTATGTTTTACAAGAAACTACAGTAGCAGCACTGTGTGCTTGTGAGAAAGTGTGTTTTAGAATTTCAAATCTCGTGTGCAGGAGTTCATGAGCTGACGTCTGTGACGCCATGAGGACTCTTCCTGACGTCATGAGGACTCTTCCTGACGTCATGAGGACTCTTCCTGACGTCTGTGACGCCATGAGGACTCTTCCTGACGTCATGAGGACTCTTCCTGACGTCTGTGACGCCATGAGGACTCTTCCTGACGCCATGAGGACTCTTCCTGACGTCTGTGACGCCATGAGGACTCTTCCTGACGCCATGAGGACTCTTCCTGACGTCTGTGACGCCATGAGGACTCTTCCTGACGCCATGAGGACTCTTCCTGACGTCTGTGACGCCATGAGGACTCTTCCTGACGTCATGAGGACTCTTCCTGACGTCTGTGACACCACGAGGACTCTTCCTGACGCCATGAGGACTCTTCCTGACGTCTGTGACGCCATGAGGACTCTTCCTGACGTCTGTGACACCACGAGGACTCTTCCTGACGCCATGAGGACTCTTCCTGACGTCTGTGACGCCATGAGGACTCTTCCTGACATCTGTGACGCCATGAGGACTCTTCCTGACGCCATGAGGACTCTTCCTGACGTCTGTGACACCATGAGGACTCTTCCTGACTCTTCCTGTGGCGTTCCCGCGCTGTGGATGCTGTAGACCTGCGTCATAGCAGGGGAAGTGCAGTAGCAACACACATCCTCTCAACAGTATTGTCAGTTGTGGTCCAGCCTCTTCCTCCCTCCTCTCATGCGGGGTACCAGCAGCGGTCACACCGTTACATGAGAGCCTGTGACGTGTTCATCACAGAGGCTGAAAGACTCATTACAGTCACACGGCCAACGCAATGTTCACCAGAGAGAGAGGCGGGCGACGACCTTTCAAACTAAAAGGATATAATATTCCTTATGCTCGGGATATTGTATTTGCCCTTGGAATAGATATTTTCCTTTTTCCATTGCATTGTGAGCACCTCGATCCCTGATGGATCCTTTCCCTCCAGAAATAATTCCAGGGTTATGTTCTCTGCTCCTGGCCGCCGTCAGCTCCTTCTGCCTCTCAGCGCTGCTCCAGATCCACTTACACACTGTAATGACTGGACTGGCTTCCTTCCCAGCTGAAGCACCAAAGGGCACATTGCCACTGGAGGACCAGTTCAGTCCTTCATCTCAGTCCTTCATCTCAGTCCTTCATCTCAGTCCTTCATCTCAGTCCTTCATCTCAGTCCTTCAGTTCAGTCCTTCATCTCAGTCCTTCATCTCAGTCCTTCATCTCAGTCCTTCATCTCAGTCCTTCATCTCAGTCCTTCATCTCAGTCCTTCAGTTCAGTCCTTCATCTCAGTCCTTCAGTTCAGTCCTTCATCTCAGTCCTTCATCTCAGTCCTTCATCTCAGTCCTTCATCTCAGTCCTTCATCTCAGTCCTTCATCTCAGTCCTTCATCTCAGTCCTTCATCTCAGTCCTTCATCTCAGTCCTTCAGTTCAGTCCTTCATCTCAGTCCTTCATCTCAGTCCTTCATCTCAGTCCTTCATCTCAGTCCTTCATCTCAGTCCTTCATCTCAGTCCTTCATCTCAGTCCTTCATCTCAGTCCTTCATCTCAGTCCTTCAGTTCAGTCCTTCATCTCAGTCCTTCATCTCAGTCCTTCAGTTCAGTCCTTCATCTCAGTCCTTCATCTCAGTCCTTCATCTCAGTCCTTCATCTCAGTCCTTCATCTCAGTCCTTCAGTTCAGTCCTTCATCTCAGTCCTTCAGTTCAGTCCTTCATCTCAGTCCTTCATCTCAGTCCTTCATCTCAGTCCTTCAGTTCAGTCCTTCATCTCAGTCCTTCATCTCAGTCCTTCATCTCAGTCCTTCATCTCAGTCCTTCAGTTCAGTCCTTCATCTCAGTCCTTCATCTCAGTCCTTCAGTTCAGTCCTTCATCTCAGTCCTTCATCTCAGTCCTTCATCTCAGTCCTTCATCTCGGTCCTTCAAGCAGGTGTGTCTGCAGCGTTCATACCTCTCTGCTCATCTTTTAGCATGTTCTGCTCTGTTGGTATGACTACCAACTACACTCACTCACTCACACACACACACACACACACACACACACACACACACACACACACACACACACACACACACACACACACACACACACACACACAGAGTAGGAGCAGGTTTCCTTTGAAGCAGACAGTAAAGCTTATTTCCTGGGTGGTCAGAGTAATTAGTCCTGGAGGTTTCTCTATCGCTGTGTCTCCTGAAGGAAGCAGAAGTGTTGAGAGGTTGCAGCCTCCTCTGTGTCTCCTGAAGGAAGCAGAAGTGTTGAGAGGTTGCAGCCTCTGTGTCTCCTGAAGGAAGCAGAAGTGTTGAGAGGTTGCAGCCTCTGTGTCTCCTGAAGGAAGCAGAAGTGTTGAGAGGTTGCAGCCTCTGTGTCTCCTGAAGGAAGCAGAAGTGTTGAGAGGTTGCAGCCTCTGTGTCTCCTGAAGGAAGCAGAAGTGTTGAGAGGTTGCAGCCTCTGTGTCTCCTGAAGGAAGCAGAAGTGTTGAGAGGTTGCAGCCTCTGTGTCTCCTGGGAGATCCATGTTGAATATGATGCTGCGTACTCTTCATCAGGAGGAAGGAGGTGCGATGTAAATTGGGTCACAGAGTTGGATTCAAGGCAACACTATCAGGATCTCTTCTTCTTCAGGGTACATGTCTCTGTATGAGATTATTTAAAGTGTTGCTCATCATTTAAATATTGATTCTTAATTAGTTAATGTTCTTTTAATCTGTGTGTGCAATCCAACCGTGAAGGAAGGAAGGAATGGAGGAAGAAAGAAAAGGGAAGACATGTTTTTTACTTCCCTCCAGCCGCCACCGAAGTCTTTGATGCTGTGATGAAAAGTGATGAGAAGCTCCTGTTGCAGCCGGAGGGAGGCGGAGCCGGGCCCTCAGGAGCCTCCAGGGAGCCGGGCCCTCAGGAGCCTCCAGGGAGCCGGGCCCTCAAGAGCCTCCAGAGAGCCGGGCCCTCAGGAGCCTCCAAGGAGCCAGGCCCTCAGGAGCCTCCAGGGAGCCGGGCCCTCAGGAACCTCCAAAGAGCCGGGCCCTCAGGAGCCTCCAGAGCCGGGCCCTCAGGAGCCTCCAGAGAGCCGGGCCCTCAGGAGCCTCCAGGGAGCCGGGCCCTCAGGAGCCTCCAGAGAGCCGGGCCCTCAGGAGCCTCCAGGGAGCCGGGCTCTCAGGAGCCTCCAAAGAGCCGGGCCCTCAGGAGCCTCCAGGGAGCCGGGCCCTCAGGAGCCTCCAGGGAGCCGGGCCCTCAGGAGCCCTCAGGAGCCTCCAGAGAGCCGGGCCCTCAGGAGCCTCCAGGGAGCCGGGCCCTCAGGAGCCTCCAGAGAGCCGGGCCCTCAGGAGCCCTCAGGAGCCTCCAGAGAGCCGGGCCCTCAGGAGCCTCCAGAGAGCCGGGCCCTCAGGAGCCTCCAGAGAGCCGGGCCCTCAGGAGCCTCCAGAGAGTCGGGCCCTCAGGAGCCTCCAGAGAGCCGGGCCCTCAGGAGCCCTCAGGAGCCTCCAGAGAGCCGGGCCCTCAGGAGCCCTCAGGAGCCTCCAGGGAGCCGGGCCCTCAGGAGCCTCCAGAGAGCCGGGCCCTCAGGAGCCTCCAGAGAGCCGGGCCCTCAGGAGCCTCCAGGGAGCCGGGCCCTCAGGAGCCTCCAGAGAGCCGGGCCCTCAGGAGCCTCCAGGGAGCCGGGCTCTCAGGAGCCTCCAAAGAGCCGGGCCCTCAGGAGCCTCCAGGGAGCCGGGCCCTCAGGAGCCTCCAGGGAGCCGGGCCCTCAGGAGCCCTCAGGAGCCTCCAGAGAGCCGGGCCCTCAGGAGCCTCCAGGGAGCCGGGCCCTCAGGAGCCTCCAGAGAGCCGGGCCCTCAGGAGCCCTCAGGAGCCTCCAGGGAGCCGGGCCCTCAGGAGCCTCCAGAGAGCCGGGCCCTCAGGAGCCCTCAGGAGCCTCCAGAGAGCCGGGCCCTCAGGAGCCCTCAGGAGCCTCCAGGGAGCCGGGTGTGTGGAGGGAAAGGAAAAGCTTGGAGCTCCTTCAGCCTTCAAAACGTTCAACTAATTGCTCATGAATGTTTTTCAAAAGGCTGAAATTGATCAAACATGAACAGAGCAGGAGACACAAAGAAAACATATTTCCTATTTGCTGATAAAAATAGAGAGTTTGATGTTGGCGATAAGAAGGAAGATGAGAGTTTCTGTCTGGACGCTCACTTTAATTGGTTGTCTTGATTTGTTAAAGTCCATCAAACTTTATTAAAATGAATCTGAATAACAGAAACACTCAATGAGCGTTGTAATGACATCATGAGAGCTCAGTGTCTCACCTGTCTGTCTCCATGTGATGATGATGATGATGATGATGATGATGATGATGATGTTGTGGAGAACTTCACGTCACGGTGCTGTTAGCTGCGCCCGTTGGAGCTGCTGGCTGACGGCATGAGAGGACTCAGCACTCCATGGCACACGCAGCATGAGAGCGATTAGCTGCGTTAGCATGCTAGCTGTCTGTAGCTCACCATAAACACCACAAGAGAGGAAACGTGAGGTGAAAGCTGTCAGCCGGTTTCAGGTCTTCCTCTCTGCATATTGACTCGGTTTCAACACACTTTTCTTTTTTGAAATCACATTTCCAGACGCTTGCTCGACAGGTTCTGCTCTGTGGAAGAGGCGGCAGAGAGGGATGCTGTATCGCCCACAAACTGACAGATACGACTCATCCATCATCGCTCTGCCTCACGGGCTCTTCATACTGCGTGCAGAGGAACGGCGTCCTCCGTGAGCAGACGTGCAGCGTGGAAGACCAGATGATCAGCTCCACTTGGTCCCTCAGCAGAAGCAGAGACGCAGCGCTGTGGCTCTGCTTCTGCTGGAGCTCACTCGCTCCCTTCTGTTTGAGTAAAGCTCGCTCTCTCTCTGCTGGCTGCTGTCACAAAGTCAAACGAGGCCTCGCATGCTGAGGCTGGAGCTCAGCTGAGGGACCGCGAGGACGAGGAGGTCTCTGGAGGAGGTGTCAGGAGGTGGACATCTCAGGAGGAGGAGGAGGTCTCTGGAGGAGGAAGAAGTCTCAGGAGGGGGAGGAGGTCTCAGGAGGAGGACATCTCAGGAGGAAGAGGAGGAGGTCTCAGGAGGAGGTGTCAGGAGGAGGACATCTCAGGAGGAGGAGGAGGATGTGTCAGGAGGTGTAGGAAGTCTAAGGAGGAGGAAGAGGTGTCAGGAGGAGGAGGAGGTCTCAGAAGAAGGAAAAGGAGGAGGTCTCATGAGGGGGAGGAGGTCTCAGGAGGAGGAAAAGGAGGAGGTCTCATGAGGGGGAGGAGGTCTCAGGAGGAGGAAAAGGAGGAGGTCTCATGAGGGGAAGGAGGTCTCAGGAGGAGGAGGAGGTGTCAGGAGGAGGAGGTTCTCCTGACGACAATGAACCTGTTTCACTTTTCCCTTTGGCAGCGTCAGTGAAGCCGTGGTGGTGGAGCTGTTAGAAGGTTCACTGTCTCACTGTCTCACTGTCACTGTCTCACTGTCTCACTATGTTACTGTCTCACTGTCTCACTGTCTCACTATGTTACTGTCTCACTGTCTCACTATGTTACTGTCTCACTGTCTCACTATGTTACTGTCTCACTGTCTCACTGTGTTACTGTCTCACTGTCTCACTGTGTTACTGTCTCACTATGTTACTGTCTCACTGTCTCACTGTGTTACTGTCTCACTGTCTCACTGTGTTACTGTCTCACTGTCTCACTGTGTTACTGTCTCACTGTCTCACTGTGTTACTGTCTCACTATGTTACTGTCTCACTGTCTCACTATGTTACTGTCTCACTGTCTCACTATGTTACTGTCTCACTGTCTCACTATGTTACTGTCTCACTGTCTCACTATGTTACTGTCTCACTGTCTCACTGTCTCACTATGTTACTGTCTCACTGTCTCACTATGTTACTGTCTCACTGTCTCACTATGTTACTGTCTCACTATGTTACTGTCTCACTGTCTCACTATGTTACTGTCTCACTGTCTCACTATGTTACTGTCTCACTGTCTCACTATGTTACTGTCTCACTGTCTCACTATGTTACTGTCTCACTGTCTCACTATGTTACTGTCTCACTGTCTCACTATGTTACTGTCTCACTGTCTCACTGTGTTACTGTCTCACTGTCTCACTGTCTCACTATGTTACTGTCTCACTGTCTCACTGTCTCACTATGTTACTGTCTCACTGTCTCACTATGTTACTGTCTCACTATGTTACTGTCTCACTGTCTCACTGTCTCACTATGTTACTGTCTCACTGTCTCACTATGTTACTGTCTCACTGTCTCACTATGTCACTGTCTCACTATGTTACTGTCTCACTGTCTCACTATGTCACTGTCTCACTGTCTCACTATGTTACTGTCTCACTGTCTCACTGTCTCACTATGTTACTGTCTCACTGTCTCACTATGTTACTGTCTCACTGTCTCACTATGTCACTGTCTCACTGTCTCACTATGTTACTGTCTCACTGTCTCACTATGTTACTGTCTCACTGTCTCACTATGTTACTGTCTCACTGTCTCACTGTCTCACTATGTTACTGTCTCACGGTCTCACTATGTTACTGTCTCACTGTCTCACTATGTCACTGTCTCACTGTCTCACTGTCTCACTATGTTACTGTCTCACTGTCTCACTGTCTCACTACGTTACTGTCTCACTGTCTCACTATGTTACTGTCTCACTGTCTCACTATGTCACTGTCTCACTGTCTCACTATGTTACTGTCTCACTGTCTCACTATGTTACTGTCTCACTGTCTCACTGTCTCACTGTCTCACTATGTTACTGTCTCACTGTCTCACTATGTTACTGTCTCACTGTCTCACTATGTCACTGTCTCACTGTCTCACTGTCTCACTATGTTACTGTCTCACTGTCTCACTGTCTCACTACGTTACTGTCTCACTGTCTCACTATGTTACTGTCTCACTGTCTCACTATGTCACTGTCTCACTGTCTCACTATGTTACTGTCTCACTGTCTCACTGTCTCACTATGTCACTGTCTCACTGTCTCACTGTCTCACTATGTTACTGTCTCACTGTCTCACTACGTTACTGTCTCACTGTCTCACTATGTCACTGTCTCACTGTCTCACTGTCTCACTATGTTACTGTCTCACTGTCTCACTACGTTACTGTCTCACTGTCTCACTGTCTCACTATGTCACTGTCTCACTATGTTACTGTCTCACTGTCTCACTGTCTCACTATGTTACTGTCTCACTGTCTCACTATGTTACTGTCTCACTGTCTCACTATGTTACTGTCTCACTGTCTCACTATGTTACTGTCTCACTGTCTCACTGTCTCACTGTCTCGCTGACATCACAAGCTGACTGATGGTTTATTGTTTATTGCTGTCACACTCAAGACTTTACGACCTGTCAGGAAGGCACTGCTGCTGGATTGGTGTGTGTGTGTGTGTGTGTGTGTGTGTGTGTGTGTGTGTGTGTGTGTCTGATTGATTTTCATTCAGTTTAGTTCAGAGCGTCGTCTCTTTCAGGAATAACTAGCAACACATTGTGTGATCCTCTGACATCTTCAACCTTCAGCATCAGTTCAGCTCAGCGGCGGCTCTAGGGGTGTGTGTGTGTGTATGTGTGTGTGTGTGTATGTGTGTGTGTGTGTGTGTGTGTGTGTGTGTGTGCGTGTGTGTGTGTGTGTGTGTTTCCCCACATGGTAATCAATTAAAGTCTTTCTCCCTCAGCTGGAGGCTCTTCCCTCTCTTGACTGCAGCATTGAGTGAAACCATCGAGTCATCAATCTTTTGTGTAAATTGTCAGAAAAGCTTCTCAGCGTCTTTGTGATTGAAGTGTGAATCCTGACTGGAGGGTTATGTGAACCTTAAAAAGCACAAAGACCTCCCGCTCTGTGAAGAGCAGTTTGTCTCTGTGACCTGTGAGACCTGGTGAAGACACATTCAGCTCTTCAGGGAGCGTCCTCAGTCCTTCATGAGTCTCACGTGTCTGGACGCAGCAGATGATGTCAGCTGTTCACTACGAGTGTTTGGACTCCTTCCTGTCTGAGAGGAAGTGGAGGACACAGTCTCATGGGCTTGTGGACTGAACATATGTCCTGCTGCATTCATCACTTCTCATGTCATAATACACAAGTTACATTTCATGACAAATACTTCAGTTCACTTCCTCCGGTCAGCTTGAGGCCTGGAGGAGGGAGGATGACAGGATTCAGCTGAACACACCGATACTGTTGAGTTTGTGTGATGAAGGATTGTGACCTTTTTGGATCAGCTGCTTGGTACATCAGGTGAATGTCTGAGACAGACCTGAAGTCCATCACGGCCCGTTGAGTCACGGTAACGTCTGCAGGACTCAAACATCAGATGGACGTTGCGGTGACCTTGAAGGACCTCAGAAGAGTAGACAAGTGGAAAGTTGTGTCTTCTGTCAGTGACGTGATCTTATTGTTGTCTCTCTTCTCTCCTCAGAGGGATCCAGGGGAAGAACTGTGGCAGCGTCGTCCTGTCTGCAGAGGAGCTGAGCAATTGTCGAGTGAGTAAACCATAATGATCTAATAATCTCCCTCGTCATCGGTCAGAGAAGCCAGGTTAAACTCACATACAGCTCATGAAGCAGAGGAAGCGTGAGGACGCTCAGAAGAAGTGCACAGCCGCCTTGCAGCCGTGAAGCAGGACGCTCACGCTGTGGAACGAACACCAGCAGACCTGAGATCAGCTCACCTGCCGTGTGCTCACGCAGACCAGCTGCTGCCGTGAGCTGCTTCCTGCTGCCCCACGCAGCCCGAGCGGCTCGCGCTGCTGCTGAGCATCAGCCTGTGTAGTTGTTGAGCATCAGCCTGTGTAGTTGTTGAGCATCAGCCTGTGTAGTTGTTGAGCATCAGCCTGTGTAGTTGTTGAGCATCAGCCTGTGTAGTTGTTGAGCATCAGCCTGTGTAGTTGTTGAGCATCAGCCTGTGTAGTTGTTGAGCATCAGCCTGTGTAGTTGTTGAGCATCAGCCTGTGTAGTTGTTGAGCATCAGCCTGTTCTATTATCCGCCTCCACTCTGGAGCACTTTTCTTTAACTCTCGGTCTTGGAGGAGCAACCATCGAAAAGATCGGGTACTGCAGATGAACGATGTTGTTAGAACATGTTCCCCCAAAGCTCTGGTAGAGGACCAGGACTCTGGTAGAGGACCAGGACTCTGGTGGAGGACCAGGACTCTGGTGGAGGACCAGGACTCTGGTAGAGGACCAGGACTCTGGTGGAGGACCAGGACTCTGGTAGAGGACCAGGACTCTGGTGGAGGACCAGGACTCTGGTGGAGGACCAGGACTCTGGTGGAGGACCAGGACTCTGGTAGAGGACCAGGACTCTGGTGGAGGACCAGGACTCTGGTAGAGGACCAGGACTCTGGTGGAGGACCAGGACTCTGGTGGAGGACCAGGACTCTGGTAGAGGACCAGGACTCTGGTGGAGGACCAGGACTCTGGTAGAGGACCAGGACTCTGGTGGAGGACCAGGACTCTGGTGGAGGACCAGGACTCTGGTAGAGGACCAGGACTCTGGTGGAGGACCAGGACTCTGGTGGAGGACCAGGACTCTGGTAGAGGACCAGGACTCTGGTGGAGGACCAGGACTCTGGTGGAGGACCAGGACTCTGGTGGAGGACCAGGACTCTGGTAGAGGACCAGGACTCTGGTGGAGGACCAGGACTCTGGTAGAGGACCAGGACTCTGGTGGAGGACCAGGACTCTGGTGGAGGACCAGGACTCTGGTAGAGGACCAGGACTCTGGTGGAGGACCAGGACTCTGGTAGAGGACCAGGACTCTGGTGGAGGACCAGGACTCTGGTGGAGGACCAGGACTCTGGTAGAGGACCAGGACTCTGGTGGAGGACCAGGACTCTGGTGGAGGACCAGGACTCTGGTAGAGGACCAGGACTCTGGTGGAGGACCAGGACTCTGGTGGAGGACCAGGACTCTGGTGGAGGACCAGGACTCTGGTAGAGGACCAGGACTCTGGTGGAGGACCTGGACTCTGGTGGAGGATCGTAGAGTCCTGAGCTCGTCACACAATCCGGGCCAACCACAGGAGGATTTTGGTTCTGTTTTTGTTGCTGCAGTTGAGCCGCTTTGTGTGTCAGTTTTCTTTGTGTTTGTGTTGTCCTGAAACAAGCGGAGGAGACTCAGCTGTTAGCACTTCTTCTTCCTTTCAGACGCTTTCTAATCCTTTGATTGCACGTTCATGTCATCAAGAACAAGCTGCTGAACCCTTCTGGTTGCTCCTGGAGCTCCTCCACAGACTTGCTGCTCCTCCTGAAGCCGTTTCACTGCGTTTGCTGAGGAGCAAACTGGAACCGCTTGAGTGAGCAGAGCAGAAGTGAATGAATAAAATATCCAATGGAGAAAAAGGAAAACCTGGAGCGGAGCGCTGAGAGGAATGCTGACAATGTACTGGACTCACGGTGCAGTTCTCCTCGTTCCAGACCACGAGACGACATGAATCTCACAGTTCATGTGGCTTTAAATCAAGCAAGAAGCGGGAAGGAGCTATTAGAAAGACGTAAAGGAAGAGACACGCCGTACATCTGGTTTCCACATTTAGCCTCCGGGAGACAGAAGCACACGGACTCACAGTGACTGCTGCTCATGGGAATCCTCCGGCCTCACACCTTCACGCTCTCCTGTTGTCTTCATCAGTGCACGTCTGACTGTCACGCCTTCATCCCTCCTCTGGGACGTGGATTCTGCAGCCTCCCCTCTTTAAATATTGATACTGATTCACTCCATATTAGCACATGTCTGTTGATCACAGCCCTTTGCCAGAGTGTGTGTTCGTGCCCCAGAGCCTTAATGAGGCGGAGCAGATGAATATTTGATGCCCTCAACACATTCCATCCCATAAATGCTTTTATGTGCCGATGAGCTGCAGAGATGTTCTGCTGCCTCACAGCGGAGACGCTGCCAGACGGAGTTGAGAAACCTGCGTTTCCTTTGGCTTCCTTCATCAGAGAGTGAGCGCACGCTGCATTGCTCAACTTCATGCAGATTGCCGGTTGTGATGACACATTGATCAACTTCTGAATCACAGAACATCACAACAGCAACAGGTTGATGTTGAGTTCCATCAGGATCTCCTGTTACATGTCCTCCAGGTCCTGTTCCTCGTACCTGCTTCACTGATGCAGCTGGAGAACTTCAGGACGAGATGACGTGGATCAGTCACCATAGCAACACATCGAAATCCCCTCACCTGGTCTGGAGCAGGTTTAGTGAAAGTTCACTGGATAAGATGTTCACTCACCGGACAACACACAGCTTTACTGATGAAGCCGTACTAGTTTATATTACTTTATATTACTTTATTTTACTTTATATTACTTTCTATTAGTTCTATATTAGTTTCTATTACTTTATATTACTTTATATTACTTTATATTAGTTTCTATTACTTTCTATTACTTTCTATTAGTTTATATTACTTTATATTAGTTTATATTAATTTTATATTAGTTGTATATTAGTTATATATTAGTATGTATTAGTATATATGAGTATATATTAGTTTTATATTAGTTATATATTAGTATATATGAGTATATATTAGTATATATTAGTATATATTAGCATATATTAGTTATATATTAGTTATATATTAGTGTGTATTAGTATATATTAGTTTATATTAGTTATATATTAGTATGTATTAGTATATATTAGTTTATATTCGTTATATATTAGTATGTATTAGTATATATTAGTTTATATTAGTTATATATTAGTATGTATTAGTATATATTAGTTATATATTAGTTATATATTAGTGTGTATTAGTATATATTAGTTTATATTAGTTATATATTAGTATGTATTAGTATATATTAGTTTATATTAGTTATATATTAGTATGTATTAGTATATATTAATTTTATATTAGTTATATATTAGTTTTATAGGGACAGAGATCTTCCAGATCGTTGAGATCCGTTCTCACATCATGATGACGTCATATGAGCGCTGTACACACTGTACACAGTACACACTGTACACAGTACACAGTACACACTGTACACAGTACACACTGTACACACTGTACACAGTACACACTGTACACACTGTACACAGTACACACTGTACACAGTACACACTGTACACACTGTACACACTGTACACAGTACACAGTACACACTGTACACACTGTACACACTGTACACTGTACATACTGTACACACTGTACACACTGTACACTGTACACACTGTACACTGTACACACTGTACATACTGTACACAGTACACACAGTACACACTGTACACAGTACACACTGTACACACTGTACACACTGTACACAGTACACAGTACACACTGTACACACTGTACACTGTACATACTGTACACACTGTACACACTGTACACTGTACACACTGTACACTGTACACACTGTACATACTGTACACAGTACACACTGTACACACTGTACACAGCACACACTGTACATACTGTACACAGTACACACAGTACACACTGTACACACTGTACACAGTACACACAATACATACTGTACACAGTACACACTGTACACAGTACACACTGTACACACTGTACACACTGTACACAGTACACACTGTACATACTGTACACAGTACACACTGTACACACTGTACACACTGTACACACTGTACACAGTACACACTGTACATACTGTACACAGTACACACTGTACACACTGTACACAGTACACACTGTACACACAGTACACACAATACATACTGTACACAGTACACACTGTACACAGTACACACTGTACACACTGTACACAGTACACACTGTACATACTGTACACAGTACACACTGTACACACTGTACACAGTACACACTGTACACACTGTACACACAATACAGACTGTACACAATACACACTGTACACAGTACACACTGTACACAGTACACACAATACATACTGTACACAGTACATACTGTACACAATACATACTGTACACAGTACACACTGTACACACTGTACACACAATACATACTGTACACAGTACATACTGTACACAATACATACTGTACACAGTACACACTGTACATACTGTACACAGTACACACTGTACACAATACATACTGTACACAATAGATACTGTACACAGTACACACTGTACACAGTACATACTGTACACAATACATACAGTACACAGTACATACTGTACACAGTACAGTACACAGTACATACTGTAGTACATACAGTACTCAGTACACAGTGTCCCTGCAGACTGGATCACAGTCCAGTACACAGTACATCCAGTACACAGTCCAGTACACAGTACATCCAGTACACAGTCCAGTACACAGTACATCCAGTACACAGTCAGTACACAGTACAGTACTCAGTACACAGATCACAGGGTTGTGTAAAACACAGCTGGCTTGTTAGTGAACACGTTTGTGTCCGTGATGAGAGAACATGGTGGAAGCTGCTGCGTGCTGCTCATAACCTTTATTTAACGCTTTAGAGACACATGGATGTGTTGAGACACTCAGACTCATATGACCGTCATGAGTACAGGATGCATATCATTACTGTAGATCACCATGGAGGTGGACTCATGATAACAAGACTTATCCTGCTTCAACTGATTCATGATCATGAATAATACATACTGAGACATACAAGTGTTCAAACTCCTAGTTATATGTAATCTACACACATAGGTTACATGAATATACTCATAGCTCATGATACATATGTGCATACAGTACATATATCCTCATAAGTATATATTAACTCGTATACTACCAGCAGGCACATTTAAATATCATCTCATTGATTTGGTGATGAGGCACTTAAACTTAGCAGAAACATTTTATTTAGTTTGACACGTTTGTCTGATATGTTGCTTCAGTGACTCGTGTTACGCTGCGTTCACAACAGGAAGTGTTGTGAATATTCACTACGCTTGAACGTGAAGCACCATTAGGTTTTGTCATGATTATGGACTTAAATTCATCACATGTAGTCATGATCATCTTCTGCTCGTCAGCAGAGAAAAGAGGCCGTCTTTCTCTGAGTGTATTTGTCATTTTAGAAAGAGAACATCATGAATTTGGCGTTTGACTTTTCTCCCTTCTGAAGAGCAGCGGGCACACACAGTTATCCTGAGAACTGACGTCTGGTTAGAATGAAGGAGAGCGTTTGAGGGAGGATCCACCTTCAGGGAAGCACATGACCTGTAGTCCATCATCTCGTTAGGTTGAGCTGGATAACAGGACTTTTGATCGGATTTGTTGAACCACGTACGTGGAACAGGGCCCTGGTCCTTCAGGAGAACACGCTGGCTGCTGGACCCAGAGCCTCCGTGGAGCTCGGCTTCATGCGCCACAGCTCTCACATGTTCATGTGCAAGATACGTTTAGCTGAAGGAACTATTCCAGATGGTTTCAAGACCTTCTTCAAAGTAACTTCCATCCATCATCAGTACCGCTTCTCCTCTTCAGGGCGCTGGAGCCGATCCAGCTGTCACAGGTGAAGGAGTTCACCTGGACGAGTCTCCGGTCCATCAGAGACACACAACCATTCACACCTACGGGACATTCAGAGTCCCCATAACCTGAGCTGCATGTCTTCGGACTGCGGGAGGAACCGGAGAACCTGGAGAGAACCACGCTGCCACGGGGAGAACATGCAGCCTCGCTCAGACCTGCAGATGTGTGTAACTGTGTAAACTGTGCACATTATAGAGTGGAGCCTCTTCCTGCACTGTGATATTCATTTATCTTCTTTATTTTGTAATTTTGTTGTTTGAATTGTGCAAAATAAATAGAGAAAATAAATAAAGAGATGAAGCAGCGAGGAGGTCGAGCAGCAGGAAGGAGGACAGGAAGCTGATGTCTGCTGTCAGCTGCTCGTGTGCAGCAGCAGAGCAGCGTCAAGAGAATGAAACGGTTCTTCTATGTGGAGGAGGTGTCAACGTGTGTGTGTGTGTGTGTGTGTGTCTGTGTGTGTGTCTGTGTGTGTGTGTGTGTGTGTGTGTGTGTGTGTGTGTATGTGCGTGTGTGTGTGTGTGTGTGTGTGTGTGTGTGTCTGTGTGTGTATGTGCGTGTGTGTGTGTGTGTGTGTGTATGCGCGCAGGGTGAGAGCAGGAATACAGATAAAGAGTGCAGTGCGGGGGGCCATGAGTGTGTAAGAGAGGGAGGTGTGTGTGTGTGTGTGTGTGTGTGTGTGTGTGTGTGTGTGTGTGTGTGTGTGTGTGTGTGTGTGTGTGTGTGTGTGTGTGTGTGTGTGTGCTGCCTGGCTGTGAGCGATAAAGACACAGTGAGGACCCTGTGGTTCAGTGCATACAGGAATTTAAATGTGTACAGACTCTTTCTCTCTCTCTCTCTCTCTCTCTCTCTCTCTCTCTCTCTCTCTCTCTCTCTCTCTCTCTCTCTCGCTGCATGCTGATTGGCCAGCTAGCCCTCAGCCAGCACACACAAGGTGCAAGCGGCAACATTAAGAAGCTATTAAGCTATTGTTAGCGGCGCCGCGGTGGCCTTCAGCAATCTCCTGTTGGAGCATCGGAACATTCTGTAATGAACCCACTGTGTTCCAGAGATTAGCCACATCCATCCCACAGATAAGAGCCAATAACAGCAGGGTGCCGGGGACTCGGTGATGTTCGGTTTCATGATCAACAGGAAATGACGATCAGGCTGATCTGTTTGAGTTCAGCTGCACCTGTTTGATTGTTGAAGATTGTGTTGCGTCATTGTTGCCACTAATGGAAGCTTCTGCTGTTTGTACCTGCAATCAGGTTGTGTCTGTTAATATGTATTATGTTATTAATACCCAGGTGATCATGTTGTTTATGTTTTGATTCATTATGTTAATAATACCCAGGTGATCAGCTCCACGTAGGCCTCCACGTGGCCACCAGGCCACAAAGCCACTAGGCCACAAAGCCACTAGGCCACTAGGCCACAAAGCCACTAGGCCACAAAGCCACTAGGCCACCAGGCCACAAAGCCACTAGACCACAAAGCCACTAGGCCACTAGGCCACAAAGCCACTAGGCCACCAGGCCACAAAGCCACTAGGCCACAAAGCCACAAAGCCACTAGGCCACAAAGCCACAAAGCCACTAGGCCACAAAGCCACTAGGCCACAAAGCCACTAGGCCACCAGGCCACAAAGCCACTAGGCCACAAAGCCACAAAGCCACTAGGCCACAAAGCCACTAAGCCACTAGGCCACAAAGCCACTAAGCCACTTGGCCACTCTGCCACTAGGCCACTCGGCCTATAGGCCACTAGGCCACTCGGCCACTAGGCCACTTGGCCACTCGGCCACTCGGCCACTAGGCCACTAAGCCACTCGGCCACTCGGCCACTAGGCCACTAAGCCAATCGGCCACTCGGCCACTAAGCCACTAGGCCACGAAGCCACGAAGCCACGAAGCCACTAAGCCACTCGGCTACTAAGCCACTAAGCCACTCGGCTACTAAGCCATTAGGCCACTCGGCCACTCGGCTACTAAGCCACTCGGCCACTTGGCCATTCGGCCAATAAGCCACTCGGCTACTAAGCCACTAAGCCACTCGGCTACTAAGCCACTAAGCCACTCGGCTACTAAGCCACTAAGCCACTCGGCTACTAAGCCACTAAGCCACTCGGCCACTTGGCCATTCGGCCACTAGGCCACTCGGCCACTAAGCTACTAAGCCACTAGGCCACTCGGCCACTAGGCCACTCGGCCACTCGGCCTCTAGGCCACTAAGCCACTCGGCCACTAGGGCTCTAGGCCACTAAGCCACTCGGCCACTCGGCCTCTAGGCCACTAGGCCACTCGGCCACTCGGCCACTAGGCCACTCGGCCACTCGGCTACTAAGCCACTCGGCCACTCGGCACGCTGGTTATTGTTAACCTGCTCACCTGGAAGGTGAAGCCAGAGCGTATGCCATCAGAGAGGAAGCAGGACATTCATAAGACAAATATGGAGTCATATCTGTCGACCAGCAGGGTTCCCTGTGTCATGTGATGAAATAGTTCTGTTGCCATATAAACATTTAGCATTAGCTTCTGACAAGATGTTCACAATATGTTTGTATATATATATATATATATATATATATATATATATATATATATATATATATATATATATATATATATATATATATATAATAGCAATAGGCCTAAACTCCTCCAGGCATTAATGTGTTATGTGAAATAGAGTTAAATAATAAGTAACAACACCTACCCGCCCCCACATGTCGCCCCCTGCAGGACAGCGCCACCATGCAGTTCTGCGCCAACAAGCTGGACAAGAAGGACTTCTTTGGCAAGTCGGACCCGTTCATGGTCTTCTACCGGAGCAACGAGGACGGGACGTGAGTGATGTCATCAGAAACATGGCACACAATTCAAATCACCTAAAGAAGAGTGGGAGGCCAACAGAGAGGCAGCTACAGGAGACATGTGTATTAATAGACATGTATATAAATATACATGTCTATTACACATGTATATTCATACTCGTGTAGAACCGAGCTGCACTGCTCAAGAGGAGTTTCCTCTTCTCAGCTCCCATGACAACGCCTCCCAGAAACACTCAGGGGGAAGAACTCATGTACAAAACATCTTTAGAAAAGAAGCAGAAAAGCAAGAATATAAATAACACAATCTGGGCTTTGCGTCAGAGGATAAGTTCTGTCAGCCCGCTCTGCCAGAGACGCTTCAGCGAGCGCTTCATTAGCGGTCTCCGGCTTCTCAGAGTGGCTCTCACAGGGTGGGAGACCCCCACCCGTGGGCCCGGTGTTAGTGCCAGAGGGCGCCACATTAGAGGCCTGCAGGCTTTACATGGCTGCAGGCGCTTTGTGGAGCACAGTAGTCCAAAGCTCCAGGGATGTGAAGAGCCTTGTTGCTTTTAGAGAAGGTATTTGGGGGAATTGGATATGAATTCATGTCACAGATATTTGCATATCGTTGTCATAGTAGATGTCGAGGGAAAGGATTTCAAAGCCAGACAGAAATATCTCATGATTCTCTGTGGTCTAAAACAGCTGGTAAACAACATCTCTCTCCCTCGCTGCTGACCGTCGCTCCTCTTCAGTGGCTCCGCCCCTTATTTGCATATTCATATCTCTACCTGGCTTGTGTAATGAACAATCATATTATGATTTATTTCTCTTGTTTCCAAACTTCCTCCAGCTTCACTATCTGCCACAAAACAGAGGTGGTGAAGAACACGTTGAACCCAGTGTGGCAGCCGTTCCCCATCCCAGTACGGGCGCTCTGCAACGGAGACTTCGAAAGGTAGCGCACGTTTAGGATATGTACGTATGTGTAGGGGCTGTACGGTGTGTTTAGGGGCTGTACGGTGTGTTTAGGGGCTGTACGGTGTGTTTAGGGGCTGTACGGTGTGTGTTTAGGGGCTGTATGGTGTGTTTAGGTGCTGTACGGTGTGTTTAGGTGCTGTATGGTGTGTTTAGGTGCTGTATGGTGTGTTTAGGGGCTGTATGGTGTGTTTAGGTGCTGTATGGTGTGTTTAGGGGCTGTACGGTGTGTTTAGGTGCTGTATGGTGTGTTTAGGGGCTGTACGGTGTGTTTAGGTGCTGTATGGTGTGTTTAGGGGCTGTACGGTGTGTGTTTAGGTGCTGTATGGTGTGTTTAGGTGCTGTACGGTGTGTTTAGGTGCTGTACGGTGTGTTTAGGTGCTGTACGGTGTGTTTAGGTGCTGTATGGTGTGTTTAGGTGCTGTACGGTGTGTTTAGGTGCTGTATGGTGTGTTTAGGTGCTGTATGGTGTGTTTAGGGGCTGTATGGTGTGTTTAGGTGCTGTATGGTGTGTTTAGGGGCTGTATGGTGTATTTAGGTGCTGTAAGGTGTGTGTTTAGGTGCTGTATGGTGTGTTTAGGTGCTGTATGGTGTGTTTAGGTGTTGTAAGGTGTGTTAGTGGCTGTACGTTGTGTGTTTAGGTGCTGTAAGGTGTGTTTAGGGGCTGTACGGTGTGTTTAGGGGCTGTATGGTGTGTTTAGGTGCTGTATGGTGTGTTTAGGGGCTGTATGGTGTGTTTAGGTGCTGTATGGTGTGTTTAGGGGCTGTATGGTGTATTTAGGTGCTGTAAGGTGTGTGTTTAGGTGCTGTATGGTGTGTTTAGGTGCTGTATGGTGTGTTTAGGTGTTGTAAGGTGTGTTAGTGGCTGTACGTTGTGTGTTTAGGTGCTGTAAGGTGTGTTTAGGGGCTGTACGGTGTGTTTAGGGGCTGTATGGTGTGTTTAGGGGCTGTATGGTGTGTTTAGGTGCTGTAAGGTGTGTTTAGGTGCCGTAAGGTGTGTTTAGGGGCTGTATGGTGTGTTTAGGGGCTGTATGGTGTGTTTAGGTGCTGTACGGTGTGTTCAGGTGCTGTATGGTGTGTTTAGAAGCTTTTCGGTGTGTGTTTAGGTGCTGTACGGTGTGTTTAGGGGCTGTAAGGTGTGTTTAGGTGCTGTACGGTGTGTTTAGGGGCTGTATGGTGTGTTTAGGGGCTGTATGGTGTGTTTAGGTGCTGTACGGTGTGTTTAGGGGCTGTAAGGTGTGTTTAGAAGCTTTTCGGTGTGTGTTTAGGTGCTGTAAGGTGTGTTTAGGTGCTGTACGGTGTGTTTAGGGGCTGTAAGGTGTGTTTAGGTGCTGTACGGTGTGTTTAGGGGCTGTATGGTGTGTTTAGAAGCTTTTCGGTGTGTGTTTAGGTGCTGTAAGGTGTGTTTAGGTGCTGTACGGTGTGTTTAGGGGCTGTTCGGTATCTTCCCTCTGCCGGTGATGCATAATAAACACCATAACGCTTCTCCTCTCTGGATGTGCTGCCAGCTCAGGTGACTCCTGCGAGCTCTATTTCTGTCTCTGGCAGCAGATCAAAGTGTTTCGTTGTTGGAGCTGAAATTGAGTTCTGTGTCAAACAGTCTCCTCGTCTCCTTGTCTCCTCGTCTCCTCGTCTCCCTCAACTCACGCCTCCATTACTGAGACGAGTTGTGTTTTCGAGGCGCCGAGAGCAGCTGAGGATTTCTGCGGCAGATTAGTTTTGGAGTGCATATTGTTCTGAGTTATCTGAGTCCTTTGATGCAGCTGGAGGAGAATGAGAGGAAGCGATGCTTCAGCTGACGACAGCTTCCTGGTCTTCAGTAACACGGCCGCCATGAAGCACTGAGCTCTGCAGACCCATCGGAGGGGGAGGGGAGGGGCTCCTTCCTTCCTCTTCACCTGATCCCTCCATGCTGGAAGAGCAGCGTCGTGTCATCGTTCTCCCTCACAGCCTTGAAGATCACCTCAAAGGAACAAACTGCAGAGTGACGGACAGGTGGTGGGAGGGAGCTGAGCGCAGTGCAGCCTTTCATCGCTCAGTGAAGGAAGAGAGGCTCTGATGGGCCGCCTGCCTCCACGCCTTTGGATCTGGGCCATGTCAGTACCTGTGAGGCAGGGTGGAGGGGCAGGAGGGAGGAGAGGAAGGAGAAGAGGTGAGGAGAGGAGGAGATGAGGCAGGAGAGGAGGAGAGGAGGCAGGAGGGAGGAGAGGAGGCAGGAGAGGAGGTGGGAGGTGAGATCAATGGACTGAGTGAAAGTGCCAAATAAAAGTTTTCTCTCTGCAGAGTTTCGCTGCATTTCTGCAAAATGTCATCAGACGTTTTACTGAAGTTCTGATGAAGGTGGAAAACTGCTGCAGTTTGTGTAGTGAATCTTTGTGTAGTGAGTCTTTGTGTAGTGAGTCTTTGTGTGGTGAGTCTTTCCTCAGCCAGCGAGCAGCTCAGATGCTTCTCAAGCTGCAGAGATCCAGTGTTAAACAACGTGACGTCTGTTTGAAGTGATCTGAGGTTCATTTTAAAACACAGCAACATGAACATGAACACACCTCAGTGGGTCATTACAACATGTTGTAATAATAACATGAACGCACCTCAGTGGGTTCACTACTACATGTTGTAATAATAACATGAACACACCTCAGTGGGTCACTACAACATGTTGTAATAATAACATGAACACACCTCAGTGGGTCACTACAACATGTTGTACTAATAACATGAACACACCTCAGTGGGGTCACTACAACATGTTGTAATAATAACATGAACATACCTCAGTGGGTTCACTACTACATGTTGTAATAATAACATGAACACACCTCAGTGGGTCACTACAACATGTTGTAATAATAACATGACCACACCTCAGTGGGTTCACTACTACATGTTGTAATAATAACATGAACACACCTCAGTGGGTCACTACAACATGTTGTAATAATAACATGAACACACCTCAGTGGGTCACTACAACATGTTGTAATAATAACATGAACACACCTCAGTGGGTTCACTACTACATGTTGTAATAATAACATGAACACACCTCAGTAGGGTCATTACAACATGTTGTAATAATAACATGAACACACCTTAGTGGGGTCACTACAACATGTTGTAATAATAACATGAACACACCTCAGTGGGTCACTACAACATGTTGTAATAATAACATGAACACACCTCAGTGGGTCACTACAACATGTTGTAATAATAACATGAACACACCTCAGTGGGTCACTACAACATGTTGTAATAATAACATGAACACACCTCAGTGGGGTCACTACAACATGTTGTAATAATAACATGAACACACCTCAGTGGGTTCACTACTACATGTTGTAATAATAACATGAACACACCTGAGTGGGGTCATTACAACATGTTGTAATAATAACATGAACACACCTCAGTGGGTCACTACAACATGTTGTAATAATAACATGAACGCACCTCAGTGGGTTCACTACAACATGTTGTAATAATAATATGAACACACCTCAGTGGGTCACTACAACATGTTGTAATAATAACATGAACACACCTCAGTGGGGTCACTACAACATGTTGTAATAATAACATGAACGCACCTCAGTGGGTTCACTACTACATGTTGTAATAATAACATGAATGCACCTCAGTGGGTTCACTACTACATGTTGTAATAATAACATGAACACACCTCAGTGGGTTCACTACTACATGTTGTAATAATAACATGAACACACCTCAGTGGGTTCACTACTACATGTTGTAATAATAACATGAACACACCTCACTACAACACGTATGAAGCTACGATGACTTCCAGTCACTGGGAACTTCAAACCATCTGTGTGACCTACATGAGGAACGACGTTCAGTTCATCCAGAAGCCTGCAGCTCTGTTCTCTTCTCCCACAAATGAGAATTGTGTTTTTTATAAATCAAAACTGCTCGCTCATCATCCAGTTATGATGTAATTCATTTAAACGTATCAGTGATGGCTGCTGGCAATTCCTTTGGTATGACCATCTCATCAACTTCAGTAAACATGATTCTGTATTCAATGCAAAAAGATATCACACGTACACTATATATATATGTATATATATATCTATATATATATATATATATATATATATATATATATATATGTGTGTGTGTGTGTATATATATATATATGTGTGTGTATATATGTGTGTATATATATATATATATATATATATGTGTGTGTATATATATGTGTATATATATATATATATATATATATATATATATATATATATATATATATATATATATATATATCTGAAAGGCTTGTTGGTGGAATGCTCCTGGAGCGCTTACAGCTGCCACGCTGCTACAAACTAACTGGACTGTCTCTTCCCCTCAGAACCATCAAGGTGGAGGTGTACGACTGGGACCGCGACGGCAGGTGAGTGAAGCGTCTTCAACACAAACTCAAACATGAGCCAAGCTTCCAGACGAGAGGCAGCGATGCTCTCCTCTGCTTCACTGCTGCTTCTCTTCCAGCCACGACTTCATCGGGGACTTCACCACCAGCTACCGGGAGCTTGCTCGAGGGCAGAGTCAGTTCAACGTCTACGAGGTGAGTGCTGCTCCTGAGACAAGGTGTCCTCACCTGTCTGTGGTCTGGTGTCTCACCTGTCTGTGGTCTGGTGTCCTCACCTGTCTGTGGTCTGGTGTTCTCACCTGTCTGTGGTTTGGTGTCCTCACCTGTGGTCTGGTGTTCTCACCTGTCTGTGGTCTGGTGTTCTCACCTGTCTGTGGTCTGGTGTTCTCACCTGTCTGTGGTTTGGTGTCCTCACCTGTCTGTGGTGTGGTGTCCTCACCTGTCTGTGGTCTGGTGTTCTCACCTGTCTGTGGTCTGGTGTTCTCACCTGTCTGTGGTTTGGTGTCCTCACCTGTCTGTGGTTTGGTGTCCTCACCTGTCTGTGGTGTGGTGTCCTCACCTGTCTGTGGTTTGGTGTTCTCACCTGTCTGTGGTTTAGAAAATATTATATAATTGTATTTTTAAACATTTCTTTATCATTTCATAATTCCTGTTCCTCTTGTTTTTAGGTGATTAGTACCAAGAAGAAAATGAAGAAGAAGAAGTATGCCAACTCTGGGACGGTAAGTCTTTCTCCAGCAGCTCTCCTCTGTCTTCAGACTCTTTGTGTGTCCACGTTCCTGTTAGTGATATTAATATTTGGACTCAGTGACGTACGATGCTGTAACGTGAGTAAGATAAGAAATCGAAGTTGAAGGACTTGAAGGACATCCGGTGAGATGTGCAACACCAGTTTGTTCCCAGTTCTCCCAGCAGAGTCATCACCTCCTCGCCATCTGTAACCAAAGCGTTCTCCTTGGTTCCAGGTGACCCTGCTCTCCTTCTCAGTGGAGTCAGAGTTCACCTTCCTGGATTACATCAAAGGAGGGTGAGTCACAGCTTAGAGTCACAGCTTAAAGTCACCAAACCAAACCTTCTGCCTCCTTCAAGGAAGAAATGTCCGCTTTGACTTTCCTGCTGGTTCTCTTCCAGCGGTTCTTAAGCTGCTGAATGCAGGAGGTTCTGCAGGCTCCTAACATGGGCCTGCAACCTAGAACATGTAGAACCTAGAACATGCAGAACCTAGAACATGCAGAACTTAGAAGATGTAGAACCTAGAACATGCAGAACCTAGAACATATAGAACCTAGAACATGCAGAACCTAGAACATGCAGAACTTAGAAGATGTAGAACCTAGAACATGCAGAACCTAGAACATATAGAACCTAGAACATGCAGAACCTAGAACATGCAGAAACTAGAACATATAGAACCTGGAACATGCAGAACCTAGAACATGCAGAAACTAGAACATGTAGAACCTAGAACATGTAGAACCTAGAACATGCAGAACCTAGAACATGCAGAACCTAGAACATATAGAACCTAGAACATGCAGAACCTAGAACATGAGCTGGAACCCTTGTTCAGTCACATGCAGTGCTGGTCTTTACGGGGCGAGCGGACCTCGTGAGAGGAACTTGATGATGAAGTGTGGTGAACATTCGAGGCTCTTCATTGAGATGTTGTTAATCTATCGGTAACATTTTCTAATAACTACACTCGTTGTCATTAGTAAAGCATCCACACTTTATTTATCTTTCATATTGTTCCAACATGAACACTTAGTCACTCATTAGTATGCAAATCATGACCTCAGATTTCGTGTTTCATTCCAACCCAACCATCGGTTTGTGATCGATGATACGACGCCCTGAAGGTCATTGAGGCCTCTCTTCATCACCATCATCATCATCATTGCCGCCTGCAGAGCGTCCCTGTGGGTGATGAGTCACAGCCGAGTCCTTTGCTCTGCAGGAATGAGTGAGTCTCTTCATTGTGCCGTCGCTGACGCTCCATGTCCTCCTCTTGCAGGACTCAGATCAACTTCACCGTGGCCATCGACTTCACGGCCTCTAACGGTGAGTGATGCGCGGCGGCAGCAGACCGCTCCGTGACGGAGGCGTGACGCTGCCGTCGAGCAGCCGGCGCGCATACTGAACTCCTTTCCTGGACATGTCGCGCTGCCAGTGCTCCACATGGAGGCTGCAGGAGGCCTTGCAGCTCTGCAGCAGCAGCCTGTGGTGAAAGGAGCACACTTAGTGTAATTACACTCCTTAAGCCATTAGCGATGAACACACAACGCTGCAGCAGCTCCACAGAAGAGCTCTTCAGTCTGACTAACAGTCATGAGACCACATCTTTTATTTCCCAGCCATTATAGCTGAATTCAGCTCCTGTCCACTCAAAGCGTAACGCTCGCCTTCACAGTGGCGATCCTCTGGGTGACAGCTGGACTTCATTGTGTCACAGACTTCTGGATTTAAAGCGATGATTCACAATGTGAGAACTCGACCGTGAAGGAATCACGTGAATAGAGACTCATGGCAGTTTCTATTGTCTTACCGTCTATTGTCTTTCTCCTCGATGACCCTCAATGACCTCCGGATTGATTGATTGACAGGCAACCCGTCCCAGTCCACGTCGCTGCACTACATGAACCCCTACCAGCTGAACGCCTACGCCATGGCCCTGAAGGCCGTGGGGGAGATCATCCAGGACTACGACAGCGACAAGATGTTCCCCGCTTTGGGCTTCGGAGCCAAACTGCCTCCCGATGGACGCGTTTCACACGAGTTCCCACTGGTGAAGCCCCTCCCACCTCTCACCTGTCACCACCTCAGTGCATCTCCATCAAGTCTGCGACATGATTTTATTTCAACCTCCAGAAGCACGACACCACGTCGTGGCTGTAATGTATTGTGTTTACTCCAGTTTATGGATTTCCTATGAGATGTGATGGAAACAGTGTTCTTTGTTTCTTGAATAAATCCATAAAATAGATTCAATAGTTTCTCTTCCCACATTCCCAGAATGGAAACCTGGAGAATCCGTACTGCAACGGCATTGAAGGCATCTTAGAGGCGTACCACCAGAGTCTGAAGACCGTGCAGCTGTACGGGCCCACCAACTTCGCTCCTGTGGTGAACCACGTGGCCAGGTGAGCGCAATGCCTAACCTTAACCCAGGTGAGCGCAATGCCTAACCTTAACCCAGGTGAGCGCAATGCCTGACCTTAACCCAGGTGAGCGCAATGCCTGACCCTAACCCAGGTGAGCGCAATGCCTAACCTTAACCCAGGTGAGCGCAATGCCTAACCTTAACCCAGGTGAGAGCAATGCCTGACCCTAACCCAGGTGAGCGCAATGCCTAACCTTAACCCAGGTGAGCGCAATGCCTGACCCTAACCCAGGTGAGAGCAATGCCTGACCCTAACCCAGGTGAGCGCAATGCCTGACCCTAACCCAGGTGAGAGCAATGCCTAACCTTAACCCAGGTGAGCGCAATGCCTGACCCTAACCCAGGTGAGAGCAATGCCTGACCCTAACCCAGGTGAGCGCAATGCCTGACCCTAACCCAGGTGAGCGCAATGCCTAACCTTAACCCAGGTGAGCGCAATGCCTGACCCTAACCCAGGTGAGAGCAATGCCTAACCTTAACCCAGGTGAGCGCAATGCCTGACCCTAACCCAGGTGAGCGCAATGCCTAACCTTAACCCAGGTGAGCGCAATGCCTGACCCTAACCCAGGTGAGAGCAATGCCTGACCCTAACCCAGGTGAGCGCAATGCCTGACCCTAATCCAGGTGAGAGCAATGCCTAACCTTAACCCAGGTGAGCGCAATGCCTGACCCTAACCCAGGTGAGAGCAATGCCTAACCTTAACCCAGGTGAGCGCAATGCCTGACCCTAACCCAGGTGAGCGCAATGCCTAACCTTAACCCAGGTGAGCGCAATGCCTGACCCTAACCCAGGTGAGCGCAATGCCTAACCTTAACCCAGGTGAGCGCAATGCCTAACCTTAACCCAGGTGAGCGCAATGCCTGACCCTAACCCAGGTGAGAGCAATGCCTGACCCTAACCCAGGTGAGCGCAATGCCTGACCCTAACCCAGGTGAGAGCAATGCCTAACCTTAACCCAGGTGAGCGCAATGCCTGACCCTAACCCAGGTGAGATGAAAAAAGCTCTAAGAAAACCTGGAATATCTATTTTCACTGGTGCTTCAATGGATATTAAATTATGGCTAACAACTTGTGACCAAAACCGACGAGTTATTTGATGTTTTCGTTTGTTTCTTGTTCTGTTTTGTGCCACATTGAGAGAAATAATATGATTTTCTATTAGATTCAAATGGTCAAAATAACACTGACGTTAATATTGTTGACTTCTGGCCTCGCTTGGCTTTGACTTCCTGCTTTTCTGACCTGAAACACTGACACCTGTCCTGCAGGCGGCGCCAACAGGATGCAGCATGAGGCTAGAATGAGTTTTTAGCTGATGGAACACACAAATCATTACATTATATTAAATATCGTGTGTGTGTGTGTGTGTGTGTGTGTGTGTGTGTGTGTGTGTAGGTATGCAGCTGCGGTGCAGGACGGCTCTCAGTATTTTGTGCTCCTCATCATCACAGATGGCGTCATCTCCGACATGGCTCAGACCAAAGAGGCCATCGTAAATGTAAGGATGGCAAAGGACACCGTGCTCTACTGCGCTGTACCAAGAGCCTCACCCTCTCACCCTCACCCTCCCTCTGTGCATGACATTAAGGTGTTCATCCCTCTGGTTCAGTGAAGCTCTGCAGCCTGTAAAGCTGGAGGTGTCTCGGCTTTGCACAACACACATGTTCACATGTTCACATGTTTCCTGTTTAGCCAAAATAAAGATGTTGTCCATATTTATGAAATGCAACGCTTGAAAAGATGTCCTTGTCTCTGTGAATTAAAATCACAATCCTCCGAGCTTTCCCCAGAACTTGCCTTGGATATTTTTTTTTCCGGACAGCTTTAAATAGTAGTTGCTTGGCTCTTTCTCCTCGTCCTCCTCTTCCTCCTCCCCCTCCTCTTTCTCCTCCTCCTCGTCATCATCAGCTCGCTGCAGGCACAGAACACCCAGCAGACTGGATTTAAAGGGAATTTGCGACTGTTAGTCAAAACATTAGAACAGCCACACCTTCCTTTTAAGATCTTGCCTGCTGCTCTATCTCACTCTGCTGCTCTGGATCCTGGAGGGAGGACGCTGCTGAGCTCTTGTGAAAGCTTTTCCTCACACCTTCTCATGCTGGAAGGCTCCTTCCATGTGGGAGGAAGTGAGCATGAATATTTACATCTGCAGGGTTATATTTGTGCATGCAGGTGTTTTTGTGTGTTTGGGTCACTGCGTGCTGTGGAGAGAGATCATGAGGTTCTGCAGGAACAATGACCCGTATGAAGTGGATCATGAGGTTCTCCAGGAACAATGACCCGTATGCAGTGGATCATGAGGTTCTCCAGGAACAATGACCCGTGTGCAGTGGATCATGAGGTTCTCCAGGAACAATGACCCGTATGCAGTGGATCATGAGGTTCTCCAGGAACAATGACCCGTGTGCAGTGGATCATGAGGTTCTCCAGGAACAATGACCCGTGTGCAGTGGATCATGAGGTTCTCCAGGAACAATGACCCGTGTGCAGTGGATCATGAAGTTCTCCAGGAACAATGACCCGTGTACAGTGGATTATCTGGTTCTTCAACAATGACCCGTGTACAGTGGATCATGAGGTTCTCCAGGAACAATGACCCGTATGCAGTGGACCATGAGGTTCTCCAGGAACAATGACCCGTGTGCAGTGGATCATGAGGTTCTCCAGGAACAATGACCCGTATGCAGTGGATCATGAGGTTCGCCAGGAACAATGACCCGTGTGCAGTGGATCATGAGGTTCTCCAACAATGACCCGTGTGCAGTGGATCATGAGGTTCTCCAACAATGACCCGTGTGCAGTGGATCATGAGGTTCTCCAGGAACAATGACCCGTGTGCAGTGGATCATGAGGTTCTCCAGGAACAAAGACCCGTGTGCAGTGGATCATGAGGTTCTCCAACAATGACCCGTGTGCAGTGGATCATGAGGTTCTCCAACAATGACCCCGTGTGCAGTGGATCATGAGGTTCTCCAGGAACAATGACCCGTGTGCAGTGGATCATGAGGTTCTCCAGGAACAATGACCCGTGTGCAGTGGATCATGAGGTTCTCCAGGAACAATGACCCGTGTGCAGTGGATCATGAGGTTCTCCAGGAACAATGACCCGTATGCAGTGGATTATATGGTTCTGCTGGAACAATGACCCATGTGTAGTGGATTATATGGTTCTGCAGGAACAATGACCCATGTGTAGTGGATCATAAGGTTCTCCAGGAACAATGACCCATGTGCAGTGGATCATGAGGTTCTCCAGGAACAATGAATCAGGTGAATCAGGTGACCCCAGTGCTCACCTCTCCAAACACAGATCCAAACACCTACTCAGATGTGCGTCTTGTGTCCTTATAAACACACATAAACAGGTTTATGTGTGCGTCCCGTGTCCCTGACGCACAAACACACACCCGTCCAAGAGAGTTGGAGGTGATGAATGAGGCTGTGTGTCGTCTCTTAAACTGCATCTCTGCGGAAGTGGGTCACGGTGGAGTGCCAGGCTATTTGGGATTATTGTGATACATTATCGTGATACATTATTGTGATACATTACTGTGATTTATTATTGTGATACATTATCATTATACATTATTGTGATACATTATCGTGATACATTACTGTGATACATTACCATGATTTATCATTGTGATACATTATCATTATACATTATCGTGATACATTATTGTAATACATTATTGTGATACATTACTGTGATTTATTATTGTGATCCATTATTGTGATACATTACCATGATTTATCATTGTGATACATTATCATTATACATTATCGTGATACATTATCGTGATACATTATTGTGATACATTACTGTGATTTATTGTGATCCATTATTGTGATACATTACCATGATTTATCATTGTGATACATTATCATTATACATTATCGTGATACATTATCGTGATACATTATTGTGATACATTACTGTGATTTATTGTGATCCATTATTGTGATACATTACCATGATTTATCATTGTGATACATTATCGTTATACATTATCGTGATACATTGTTGTGATACATTATTGTGATACATTATCACAATACATTGTCGTTATACATTATCGTGATACATTATGATGATACATTATCGTGATTTATCATGGTGATACATTATTGCGGTACATCATTGTGATACATTGTCGTGATACATTGTCGTGATACATTATCGTGATACATTATCATGATACATTATCATGATACATTATCGTGATTTATCATGGTGATACATTATTGCGGTACATCATTGTGATACATTGTCGTGATACATTGTCGTGATACATTATCGTGATACATTATCGTGATACATTATCATGATACATTATCATGATACATTATCGTGATTTATCATGGTGATACATTATTGCGGTACATCATTGTGATACATCATTGTGATACATCATTGTGATACATTATCGTGATACATTATCGTGATACCTCAGGGGGATGAGTGGTGGTTTCGTTACCACAAGGTAGCCGGTTTGATCCCCAGTCCCAATGGTGAACATGAAGTGTCCCTGAGCAAGGCGCCTCTTTGCGCCTCACAGGCCCACTGCTTCTTAACCAAGGATGGGTCAAATGCAGAGAAGAATTTCCCCAGGGGATTAATGAATGGATAAATTATCTTTCTCTTAATAAAAGTAATCTGAACATTTTGCAAAGAAAAAATGTTGATCCACTTTTCTTTTGGTTTCTCTGCAGGGGGCCAAGCTCCCCATGTCCATCATCATCGTGGGAGTGGGTCAGGCTGAGTTTGACGGTACGTGACTTTCATCTGTTAGCGCTGCATGAGTAAATAATGAATAATTAAATGTCATAGGAAAGAAAACATCTTCTAAAACATCAGTCATGATATATTTGGACATTACATCTACATAAATCAAGGCAGTGAAAACATGTCCCAAATAATTTACATTTTAATTCATGCAACTGACTACAGTTACAGCCATCTTTAACCTCTCTGGCTCCAACGGAGGGAACTGTACCAACTCATTAGAGTCAGCGTAGAGAGGGATGCGGGGCGTAGCGGGCGCGAGGCGGAGGCTAAGTGCTGGGTTACAATGTTTAGAATATGATTGTTGCACCGAGACTGTAATAAAAGATGCACTAGTTAGACACATTAAAGCTGTGCAGCTTCCTCCTTTATAATAACAATAATAACATAACAATATGGAATCAACATGACATATGATAACGTGTGTGTGTGTGTGTGTGTGTGTGTGTGTGTGTGTGTGTGCAGCCATGGTGGAGCTGGATGGCGATGACATCAGGGTTTCCTCTCGAGGGAAACTGGCAGAGAGAGACATTGTTCAGGTGAGAGACGAGCGACTGGAGAAACAAGTGCACAGAATTCTGGGAATTACTCCAAAACGTCAGCACAGCTTCATCGAGATGAAGACGACACAGGCGACTCACATTCTGCTGCTCCTCCAGCCGCGAGCTGCTGATCAACATCCGCCGTGTCGTAGTGTACACGAGCGTGTTTAGTTCACGCTGCTGTCGCACTTGTGCTTGAACATTAAAATGTTTGTTTCTGACAAAATACCATCTGCTGCCACTGCTTCTCTAATGGACGAGGACATCTGTGTGCTTCCTGTGAATTCCCATGGCAACAAGCACATTTTAAAGTGATCTCCTATTCACAGAAAGTGACACTGGGGTCAAACGACAGACTGAATCCTGTTTCACAGCAGTTGATCAGCTCATTGATGTGACAAAAGTTACATTAGACGGAATCCAAAGAAATGTGATCAAACCCGAGGACACACACACACATCTTTCCTCTCGGACTCCTTTCCTATCTCTCCCTCCCGAAGGAAGCCACAGTGCGGGATGAGTAACAGATCAGATCCTAGAGCTCGCTGGACGCTGCACACCTTGACTCACACATGAGCCCTCTGGAAGTCTCCTCCAGGATGCCACCTGCTTTCTGGAGGGAGACCTCCAGGATGCCACCTGCTTTCTGGAGGGAGACCTCCAGGATGCCACCTGCTTTCTGGAGGGAGACCTCCAGGATGGCACCTGCTTTCTGGAGGGAGACCTCCAGGATGCCACCTGCTTTCTAGAGGGAGACCTCCAGGATGCCACCTGCTTTCGGGAGGGAGACCTCCAGGATGCCACCTGCTTTCTAGAGGGAGACCTCCAAGATGCCACCTGCTTTCTAGAGGGAGACCTCCAGGATGCCACCTGCTTTCTAGAGGGAGACCTCCAGGATGTCACCTGCTTTCTGGAGGGAGACCTCCAGGATGCCACCTGCTTTCTGGAGGGAGACCTCCAGGATGCCAGCTGATTCCTGGATGGAGACTTGCTTCCTTTTAATAAATCCAGACATTAGTAGTCCAAAATCACAAGATAGAATTATGCAAGAAGAAGGAAACTATGTGTTTAAGTCAAGTAAAGGAATACTACACCACCAACATAAAGAGTATTATTAATATGTGAACTTGTTTTCATGCATGCAAGAAAAGCTTTCTTACAATGTCCCAGCGTGTGAAGTTCCTCCTGCATATGATCATATTCATATTCATGTTCCTCTGTCTGCTCTGCGTCCGCAGTTTGTTCCCTTCAGAGACTACATGGACCGGACAGGAAACCACGTGTTGAGCATGGCTCGGCTCGCTAAAGACGTGCTGGCAGAGATCCCAGACCAGTTCATCTCCTACATGAAGAGCCGGGGGATCAAGCCCAACCCAGCGCCGCCCCCCTACACGCCAACCGGACACACACACCAGCACACACAGATCTGAAGGCCTCCGGTCCTCCTGAAGGCCTTTGGTCCTCCTGAAGACTCTCCTGTCCTCCTGGAGGCCTCTGATCCTCATGAAGGCCTTCCTGAAGGTCCTCCTGAAGGCCTTTCCGGTCCTCCTGAAGGCTCTTCGGTCCTCCTAAAGATCCTCCTGAAGGCTCTTTGGTCCTCCTGGAGGCCTCTGGCCCTCCTGAAGGCCCTTCAGTCCTCCTGAAGGTCCTCCTGAAGGCTCTTCGGTCCTCCTGGAGGCCTCTGGCCCTCCTGAAGGCCCTTCGTCCTTCTAATGGCCTACAGCCCTCCTGACGTCCTTCTGGCCCTCTTGAGGGCCCTTCGGTCCTCCTAATGGCCTACGGCCCTCCTGAAGTCCTTCTTGTCCTTCTGATGCCTCCGGTCCTCCTGAAGTCTCTCTGGTCCTCCTGAAGTCCCTCTGGTCCTTCTGAAGACCTTTCGGTCCTCCTGAAGGCCTCCGCTCCTCCTGAAGTCCCTCTGGTCCTCCTGAAGACCCTTCGGTCCTCCTAAAGACCCTTTGGGCCTCCTGTAGTCCCTCTGGTCCTCCTGAAGACCCTTCGGTCCTCCTAAAGACCCTCTGGGCCTTCTGAAGGCCCTCCGGTCCTCCTGAAGACCCTTCGGGTCCTCCTGAAGACCCTCTGGGCCTCCTGAAGGCCCTCCAGTCCTCCTGAAGACCCTTTGGTCCTCCTGAAGACCCTTCAGTCCTCCTGAGGAGTGAAGCATGCAGGACCTCCAGTCCAGCAGGAGGCGCTCCGCCTCCTGCCTTGAGCACCAGATGTTGTTTCCTCCCAGTGACTATTGGAGCAGCTTTTGGGTTTCTTTTTTCTGTGATACTTATTTGGATGATTTCTCTTAAAGAGAGGCTCAAACTTTGAATCCTACTGAGGCGGTGACTGTTCCTCGTCTATCGGACAGCAGGCTGATTCCAGAAGGTCACGTTGTGGTTTGAACTTGTGCCTGTTTGTGGTCGTTTCTCTAATTGTATCAGGACATGTGATCGTTGACCTAAGCCTTGCTTGTCAGTATTTGGTGTGGCCTAATGCAGTGATATTTTTTAGTCACCTTTTCCATTCTGGAATTAGTTTTTGTATTTGGGGATTATCTCCATATGTAATGCATCCGTTATCATGGAGGAAGAATTGCAGGTGTGAGGTTTACAACATGAATCCGGGTTTTCACACCTTGAGGCGTCACATCTTCTTCATTTGGTAAATGTGTACAAGAGCATGTTGTATGAGAATATCCCAGTATACTTATCCTCCAATGTTATTTAGAGTGGCATGGGCATTAATAGATCTGTTTTGAAGTGGTACCAATTATTTTCAAGTTATTGCATATAAAAAGGACAACGTGTCTCTATACCAAGAACAGTATTATGATGATGCTCCAAGTTAAATCATATTTAATCATTTTGAGTGACGCCGTTGTTTATGAGGAAAGTTCCCCATTGATTCATGCACTTCAAATACTGTTGTTCTGCAGCTGCAATTCAACGTACATACTGGAAATATGACTCAGGCTTAAAGGATCTCATTCAGTCAGGAAACACTACATCACAAGGAGGATGTTGCACAACCAATTAATCATAACCTCTCTTCATAATCCACAAACACAGTTACAGTTTATTACGCTGAAGCACAATCCAGCCGGACAGCGAGGGTCTTACGCCAATGATTGTTACCACATCCTGTATTCCACATTCATACCTTTCTCATGGTAATGAGATGCATGTGTGTTTGTTCTACACATCGTTAGCTGACACACAGCCAACCGGCAGCAGGAGTCCTGCTACGCTGGCGGAGGTGATCATGTGATCCAACAGCAGCTCCATCCGGCCAAACATGCCTCTGCAACTCAAAGATGGCCGTGTCCCCGTGGCATGTCCCGTGGTGGGTCCCTGTGGTGTGTCCCCATGGTGGGTCCCCATGGTGGGTCCCTGTGGCGTGTCCCCGTGGCGTGTCCCCGTGGTGAGTCCCTGTCGTGGGTCCCTGTGGCGTGTACCCATGGTGTGTCCCCATGGCGTGTCCCTGTGGCGTGTCCCCATGGCGTGTCCCCATGGCGGGTCCCCGTGGCGTGTCCCCGTGGCGTCTCCCCGTGGTGTGTCCCCGTGGCTGGTCCCTGTGGCGGATCCCTGTGGCGTGTCCCTGTGACGTTCCAGAGGGACAAGCCAGAGGGTTCATATGGAGGATTTCATTCATCACCAGGAAGAGACTGATCAGCAGAAAACAACATAACACATCCTGACATCTGACTCCTCTCAGTGTTCCTGTCCAGTTTATTAGAGTTTATTTATAGAGACAATGCTTTAGTCGTCAGCCTTTAGAGTTTAGACTTTGCACATAAAACAGGAACCGGACACTTAAAGAAGGCTCCATTTAAAGGAAGACATTGAAATATTGCATACATTCTTCTATTTACTTTATTGCATTCATCACCACACAGCAGCAGAGAGGTGGGGATGCAAAGGATGTAACACAACTACTGTACAGTCAGTCCACTCGGTTAGTCCACTCACACACACACACACACACACACACACACACACACACACACACACACACACACACACACACACACACACACACACACACACACACACACACACACTCACACACACACACACGTTTCACTCTTTCTTTTCCCTCCAGGTCATTCTTACTCGCTGGTCTTCCTTTAATACTGATTCCTTTAGTACTGATTCCTTTAGTACTGATTCCTTTAGTTCTGATTCCTTTAGTTCTGATTCCTTTAGTACCTTTAGTTCCTTTAGTACTGATTCCTTTAGTACTGATTCCTTTAGTTCTGATTCCTTTAGTTCTGATTCCTTTAGTACCTTTAGTTCCTTTAGTACTGATTCCTTTAGTTCTGATTCCTTTAGTACTGATTCCTTTCGTTCTGATTCCTTTAGTTCTGATTCCTTTAGTACCTTTAGTTCCTTTAGTACTGATTCCTTTAGTACCTTTAGTTCCTTTAGTACTGATTCCTTTAGTTCTGATTCCTTTAGTACCTTTAGTTCCTTTAGTACTGATTCCTTTAGTAATGATTCCTTTAGTACCTTTAGTTCCTTTAGTAATGATTCCTTTAGTTCCTTTAGTACCTTTAGTTCCTTTAGTACTGATTCCTTTAGTAATGATTCCTTTAGTACCTTTAGTTCCTTTAGTACTGATTCCTTTAGTAATGATTCCTTTAGTACCTTTAGTTCCTTTAGTAATGATTCCTTTAGTACCTTTAGTTCCTTTAGTACTGATTCCTTTAGTAATGATTCCTTTAGTACCTTTAGTTCCTTTAGTAATGATTCCTTTAGTACTGATTCCTTTAGTAATGATTCCTTTAGTACCTTTAGTTCCTTTAGTACTGATTCCTTTAGTAATGATTCCTTTAGTACCTTTAGTTCCTTTAGTAATGATTCCTTTAGTACTGATTCCTTTAGTGATGATTCCTTTAGTACTGATTCCTTTAGTAATGATTCCTTTAGTACCTTTAGTTCCTTTAGTAATGATTCCTTTAGTACTGATTCCTTTAGTACTGATTCCTTTAGTAATGATTCCTTTAGTAATGATTCCTTTAGTACTGATTCCTTTAGTAATGATTCCTTTAGTACCTTTAGTTCCTTTAGTAATGATTCCTTTAGTAATGATTCCTTTAGTACTGATTCCTTTAGTAATGATTCCTTTAGTACCTTTAGTTCCTTTAGTACTGATTCCTTTAGTACTGATTCCTTTAGTAATGATTTCTTTAGTACCTTTAGTTCCTTTAGTACTGATTCCTTTAGTACTGATTCCTTTAGTACTGATTCCTTTAGTAATGATTCCTTTAGTACCTCCTCGCTGCTGTGCAGAGGGAACGAGCAGCGCTATGACGAGCGGACGCACTGGAAGGCTCCTGTCCTTTTAAACGACAAGGCGAGGCTGAGCAGAGCTCAAATGTTCTATTGAGACGTCTCATGTAGCAAACTGAAGGCCTCGAGCCGTGCTCGGCCTCCCTGCTGCTCGGCCTGAAGCCGCTCAGCTGAACAGAGAGAGGAAGATATTTGATGGAGGTCCAGGCTGATCTTTGCTCGTCCTCCTTGTTCCTTTCTCCGTTTTCAGCAACAAGAGGCAGCTTCTGTCGGAGGAGATCCCGACAGCGCTTCATCTCACGGAGCTCATTCTATGTGTTTGAGATGTTTTTGGGAATATTACTGTTCTGAAGATATTTACTTCTCTATTTTTGGAGTGTGTGTGACAAGCCATCGCTCCTGCCCATGATGTCGTTCCTCCTGATGTGGTGTGTGTGTTGCTGCATGTTTTGTCATCGGCGGACGCATGAAGTCAGCAGCTCTCTCTTGTGCCTGGCTCTCCAGACCTTCCTGTCTCCCCCGTTACCAGCTGTAGCTAAATTAGTGTGTTACAGTCAAATCTTTTTTACTTTTGTCAAATCCCACAATCTCTCTATTGTTTATACCTCGAGTTTTGTGATCTGCATGACTCTACTTCAGTGGGTTTTTATTGTACATGATTATTGTCATGATGGGTTGTGAAATGCTTTGTATTGGATTGCCTTAACTCAAATCTATTAAAAAATGAATACTTTTATAAACGTTATTGGAGCGTTCTACTTTGATGTCAGTGTTGTAATTCATATTTAACATTCCTCACGGTCGTAAGGGGCTGTAATATGATAATATGACATAAACATGCTGTTCAGGTGCTTTTATCAGTTCATTCAAATTTCTGCAAAAACAAATGAAGAGCTGCAGCTGCTTCCAGGTGTCCATCGTGTAATAACGCAACTCAGAAGCTCTCCACATGAAATATCACACATTGCATGCTTTGTTCTCTCCAAACAAACAATGGAAACGTACACGGATCTCTGCTCACGAGTATTAACATGGCCGAAGGATGAAGATCAGAATGAAGCAGGAGAAGCTAAGGTCACAGTCTGCTTCACAGAGGATCACACAGTTCACCATAAACCATTTGAACACATCTCCTGATCTCCTTACTCTGTCTCTAAGGCCGAGCCCTACAGAGGAAGCTCATCTCCTTACTCTACCTTTAAAGCTGAGCCCTACAGAGGAAGCTCATCTCCTTACTCTACCTTTAAAGCTGAGCCCTACAGAGGAACCTCATCTCCTTACGTTATCTCTAAGGCTGAGCCCTACAGAGGAACCTCATCTCCTTACTCTATCTCTAAGGCTGAGCCCTACAGAGGAACCTCATCTCCTTACTCTATCTCTAAGGCTGAGCCCTACAGAGGAAGCTCATCTCCTTACTCTATCTCTAAGGCCGAGCCCTACAGAGGAAGCTCATCTCCTTACTCTATCTCTAAGGCTGAGCCCTACAGAGGAACCTCATCTCCTTACTTTATCTCTAAGGCCGAGCCCTACAGAGGAACCTCATCTCCTTACTCTGTCTCTAAGGCCGAGCCCTACAGAGGAACCTCATCTCCTTACTCTGTCTCTAAGGCCGAGCCCTACAGAGGAACCTCATCTCCTTACTCTATCTCTAAGGCCGAGCCCTACAGAGGAACCTCATCTCCTTACTTTATCTCTAAGGCCGAGCCCTACAGAGGAACCTCATCTCCTTACTCTGTCTCTAAGGCCGAGCCCTACAGAGGAACCTCATCTCCTTACTCTGTCTCTAAGGCCGAGCCCTACAGAGGAACCTCATCTCCTTACTCTATCTCTAAGGCTGAGCCCTACAGAGGAACCTCATCTCCTTACTTTATCTCTAAGGCCGAGCCCTACAGAGGAACCTCATCTCCTTACTCTATCTCTAAGGCCGAGCCCTACAGAGGAACCTCATCTCCTTACTCTGTCTCTAAGGCCGAGCCCTACAGAGGAACCTCATCTCCTTACTCTATCTCTAAGGCCGAGCCCCACAGAGGAACCTCATCTCCTTACTTTATCTCTAAGGCCGAGCCCTACAGAGGAACCTCATCTCCTTACTCTGTCTCTAAGGCTGAGCCCTACAGAGGAACCTCATCTCCTTACTTTATCTCTAAGGTTGAGCCCTACAGAGGAAACTCATCTCCTTACTCTATCTCTAAGGCTGAGCCCTCCAGAGGAAACTCACCTCCTTACTCTACCTCTAAGGCTGAGCCCTACAGAGGAACCTCATGTCCTTACTCCATCCCTCAGGCTGAGCCCTACAGAGGAAACTCATCTCCTGACGTTATCTCTAAGGCTGAGCCCTACAGAGGAACCTCATCTCCTTACTCTATCCCTCAGGCTGAGCCCTACAGAGGAACCTCACCTCCTTACTCTATCTCTAAGGCTGAGCCCTACAGAGGAAACTCACCTCCTTACTCCATCTCTAAGGCTGAGCCCTCCAGAGGAAACTCACCTCCTTACTCTACCTCTAAGGCTGAGCCCTACAGAGGAACCTCACCTCCTTACTCCATCCCTCAGGCTGAGCCCTACAGAGGAACCTCATCTCCTTACTCTATCTCTAAGGCCGAGTTAGAGGGGGATCTGTTCCCCTGCATGCTCACCGTGCTGTGGGATGATGGTTGATGGTTGCATCTTTCTACACGTGTGCATGTGCACGTGCATATAGCTTGTGCACGTGCACATAGATTGTGCATGGTTGGACAAGTGGCTGCTGCATGGAGATGTCGTTGCTGGTGATGAAACCAGTGTGTGTGTGTGTGTGTGTGTGTGTGTGTGTGTGTGTGTGTGTGTGTGTGTGTGTGTGTGTGTGTGTGTGTGTGTGTGTGTGATTGTGTGGTGGTGTGTGTGGTGGTGATGCCATCCTCTCCTACATGTTGAACACCAGTGGACACATTATAAAGGTGAATAGTGGAGACGCTGTGGGAAACAATACAATCCTTTTGGTGATGAACTTCAAGGATGTTCTGTATGAACCAGAGAGGGGCGTGGCCAAGAGCATCATGAGTGAGGGAATGTCGCCACCTGCTGGAGCTGGAAGGCGCTGCAATGCTGGTACATGTCATGAGTTACACGTTTGTGTGTGTGTGCGTGTGCGTGAGTGTGCGTGTGTGTGTGTGTGTGTGTGTGTGTGTGTGTGTGTGTATGTGTGTGTGTGTGTGTGTGTATGTGTGTGTGTGTGTGTGTGTGTGTGTGTGTGTGTGTGTGTGTGTGTGTGTGTGTGTGTGTGTGTGTGTGTGTGTGTGTTATTAGACGTCCTGACCCACACTCTGAACCAGTAGGTGGCGGTAAAGCACCGAACAGTTATTCCGCCAATAAACCGTAAAGAACTAAAGAAGAAGCAGCAGCCTCCGTCTGCGCCTGCGCGAGCCGTCAGACAGCAGCCATGGCTCCCACCTCACCGTTCAGTCTCGAGTGGCAGACGGATCAAATCATCAAGTGTCTGCTCGAGGACGAGCACGAGCACGAGCGCGACCCTCCACGCGGCGTGTTGTACGCTGAGCTGGAGGTTGACAGCCCGGCATCAAAGAGTGACGGTGAGTCCAAGAGAAGGACCTGTGCGTCCCGGAAGCGGGTCGCTTTCACTTTCATGTGCTTACAAAAGAGAGAGAGAGAGAGAGAGAGAGTGTGTGTGTGTGTGTGTGTGTGTGTGTGTGTGTGTGTGTCTCTCTCTCTCTCTCTCTCTCTCTCTCTCTCTCTCTCTCTCTCTCTCTCTCTCTCTCTCTCTCTCTCTCTCTCTCTCTCTCTCTCTCTCTCTCTATATATATATATATATATATATATATATATATATATATATATATATATATATATATATATATATATATATATATAAACATCCTACGCTGCGGTGTGTTATGTTTTCATATTGCATCATCGTGTACTCAGAGGTGTGTTGTGTACTTCCTGGTACTTTCATCTGGATGACCTGCATGACCTCCAGTGTTTGTTCCTTTTCCCCATAAGCTCAACTGATGGTGTCTCTTAATGAATATGTTCCATTATTTTGAGTTATTAATCCTTTGCAGTGCAACACGATGGAGGTCATTTCTTTCTGTGTTACTGTTCAGCTGTCTGTCTTAGACCCAGCAGCTTGTTGTTGTTGTTGTTGTTGTTGACATCCTACAGTACAGGTCATACTGATGTTCTTGAAACTTGTGTGTTTTCCTCAGATGGCCCTTTTGACCCCGTTGTCATTGCTGGTAAACTGAGGGCTGTGGCCGACGCCCTGAATGATGACATCATGTTTCAATCTGCTCTGGCTGAGCTGAAGCAAGCAGCAGCCAAAGAGGTTCATATTCTATACTTTGAAATATTATTCCTACTTATTTATGTCCTCGTGCTTCTGCAACAGCAACATTTCCCCTCAGTGGAATTAATAAAGGCTAATCTGTGTTTATTCTCTATGAGTCCATCAATCATTCACAGAACCAGAGGTTATCGACATGCCTTCTACCTGTTGTGGCCTCTTCATTGATAGCTGTACACACACAGTACAATAGTCTCATTTCAGAATAATAATACATGTGTCCTCAAACTACAGTTGAAGATTTTGTGGCACAAATGCAAAGTTTGTTGAAATGTAGTAACTGAAGTAGAATTCACCCAAAGTACAAAGAGAAAAACATCCCTCAGTTTCAATCCCTGCAGTTCATTCAGCTGTTTGGAGCAGCATTTATTCTGTGTGAGCACGGCCAAACTACACGGAGGCGTGTTCCTCTGTTTCTTCTGGGCGCGGTCATCGGGCTCCTGTGAGGTCTTGACTTGTGTCTCTTTCAGGCGCTGGAAGCAGCCTTCAGCCACGGCGTGGAGGCCATCTGCCAGACTCAGGTCTCCCAGAAGGCCGAGGTGGCTTCAGAGATGCAGCTGATCCGAGCCTCGGTGGCCCTCGGGCTTTATGTCAAGAAGTCCTCCCCCGAGCTGAAGAACACCATCCACAGTGTCATGACCACGTTCCTCAGCAGGCGCGTGGGCCCGTGGGTGCATCAGCAGGGAGGATGGGTAAGAAGGGTTCATGTGTTCATCATGTCGGGTCAGGGGGAGAACTACCGCACACAGGACTCTGAATACGCTAAATGTTAATTACTGCAAGTGTTAATATTTGACTTTGACTATTTATGTTACAGTGTAAGTGTGTTACTGTGTTACAGTGTTACTGTGATACAATGTAAGTGTGTTACTGTGCTACAGTGTTACTGTGATACTGTGCTACAGTGTTACTGTGATACAATGTAAGTGTGTTACTGTGCTACAGTGTTACTGTGCTACAGTGTTACTGTGATACAATGTAAGTGTGTTACTGTGCTACAGTGTTACTGTGCTACAGTGTTACTGTGCTACAGTGTTACTGTGATACTGTGCTACAGTGTTACTGTGATACAATGTAAGTGTGTTACTGTGCTAGAGTGTTACTGTGATACAATGTAAGTGTGTTACTGTGCTACAGTGTTACTGTGCTACAGTGTTACTGTGATACAATGTAAGTGTGTTACTGTGCTACAGTGTTACTGTGCTACAGTGTTACTGTGATACAATGTAAGTGTGTTACTGTGCTACAGTGTTACTGTGCTACAGTGTTACTGTGTTACAGTGTAAGTGTGTCACTGTGTTACAGTGCAAGTGTGTTACTGTGCTACAGTGTTACTGTGATACAGTGTTACTGTGATACAGTGTTAGTGTGTTACAGTGTAAGTGTGTTACTGTGATACATTGTTAGTGTGTTACAGTGTAAGTGTGTTACTGTGCTACAGTGTAAGTGTGCTACAGTGTTACAGTGTTACTGTGTAAGTGTGTTACTGTGCTACAGTGTTACTGTGCTACTGTGTTACAGTGATACAATGTAAGTGTGTTACAGTGTAAGTGTGTCACTGTGCTACAGTGTAAGTGTGTTACAGTGCTACAGTGTTACTGTGCTACTGTGCTACAGTGTTACTGTGATACAATGTAAGTGTGTTACTGTGCTACAGTGTTACTGTGTTACAGTGTAAGTGTGTCACTGTGTTACAGTGCAAGTGTGTTACTGTGCTACAGTGTTACTGTGATACAGTGTTAGTGTGTTACAGTGTAAGTGTGTCACTGTGTTACAGTGCAAGTGTGTTACTGTGCTACAGTGTTACTGTGTTACAGTGTAAGTGTGTCACTGTGCTACAGTGTTACTGTGATACAGTGTTAGTGTGTTACAGTGTAAGTGTGTTACTGTGATACAGTGTTAGTGTGTTACAGTGTAAGTGTGTTACTGTGCTACAGTGTTACAGTGTAAGTGTGCTACAGTGTTACTGTGATACAGTGTTAGTGTGTTACAGTGTAAGTGTGCTACAGTGTTACTGTGATACAATGTAAGTGTGTTACTGTGTTACTGTGCTACTGTGCTACAGTGTTACTGTGATACAGTGTTAGTGTGTTACAGTGTAAGTGTGCTACAGTGTTACTGTGATACAATGTAAGTGTGTTACTGTGCTACAGTGTTACTGTGATACAGTGTTAGTGTGTTACAGTGTAAGTGTGTTACTGTGCTACAGTGTTACTGTGTAAGTGTGTTACTGTGCTACAGTGTTACTGTGTAAGTGTGTTACAGTGATACAATGTGAGTGTGTTACAGTGTAAGTGTGTCACTGTGCTACAGTGTAAGTGTGTTACAGTGCTGCAGTGTTACTGTGCTACTGTGTTACAGTGATACAATGTGAGTGTGTTACAGTGTAAGTGTGTTACAGTGCTACAGTGTTACTGTGCTACAGTGTTACTGTGATACATTGTTAGTGTGTTACAGTGTAAGTGTGTTACTGTGCTACAGTGTAAGTGTGTTACAGTGCTACAGTGTTACAGTGTAAGTGTGTTACAGTGTTACTGTGTAAGTGTGTTACTGTGTAAGTGTGTTACAGTGCTACAGTGTTACAGTGCTACAGTGTTACTGTGCTACAGTGTTACAGTGTAAGTGTGTTACAGTGTTACTGTGTAAGAGTGTTACTGTGTAAGTGTGTTACCGTGCTACAGTGTTACTGTGTAAGTGTGTTACAGTGCTACAGTGTTACTGTGTAAGTGTGTTACAGTGCTACAGTGTTACTGTGTAAGTGTGTTACAGTGCAACACTGTTCCTGTTTTCTCCTCACTGAGAAATCGTGCAGTTGAAACCAGATGAAAAGCTTCTGTTCGTCTGACTGACTCGTGTTTCTTCTGTTTGTTTCAGGACAAAGTGGTTTGAGCCTTTCTGCTGAGGAGATAGGAGACGACCTCGCAGACGACCTTCACGAGGAGACGACCTTGTGAAGCTGCAGCAAACTCCTGACCCCTAACTCCTAACCCCTAACCCCTAACTCCTAAACCCTAACTCCTAACTCCTAAACCTTAAGCCCTAACCCATAACTCCTAACCCTTAAATAGAAAAAAAAGAAAAATTCTTCTCTGCGTTTGACCCGTCCTTGATTAGGGAGCAGCGGCCCTGTGAGGCGCCCGGAGAGCAACGAGGGGTTAAGTGTCGTGCTCAGAGGCACTTCAACGTGTGAACCGTGGGGATCAAACCGGCGACCTTGTGGTATCGGGACGACCTCTCATCCCCCTGAGCTACAGCCGCCCCCAAAAGCTCCAAACTCCTAACCCCTAACTGTTAACCCTTAACCCCTAACTCCTAACCCTTAACCTTTAACCCTTGACCCCTACCCTGCTCAGGATTGTGTAGCCACACACACACACACACATTGAATCACACTAAACTTCTTCACCAGACTTTGTCCTTCGGGCCATCAGCTGTGGTGCAGGTGCACGTCACAGGTTGATGCGATCATCAGAAAACACTTTGTATGAGAACATGAGATGTGTCACTGATAGTTCACTGCTGGAAATGATCTCTACTGTCTCCACAGGAGTTTTGTGTATTGATTTCATTCGTCTATGGAGCTGCTTACTGAACTAAATGTAATTTAATTTCCATATAAATGATTTAATGTGGCTGTTTGCCTGCCTCTTATGATCACTGTAGACGATGTGCAACAGCTTCTGCTCACGTTTCACACAATGCATGACATTTTAATTGTTTTGAAAGGAATTAGGAATATGAACTGTTATTGTTTTATACATCTTTGTGAATATATTGCTTCAAGTTCACCAAATCATTTGAATGAAATTTTTTATTGTCTTGTGGAAAATGTGACTTTTCTTTTTTGGTATTTTTTTAATTTCAATAAAAATGGGAAAAAGATTGCTGAATTCTTTTATTCTGGATATTACATTGTGTTATGGTTTTAAGATAAAAATCATGTTTTAGCATTTTTAAGTCAAAGTGCTTATGTTCAGGTTTCTGTGCTCTCATCCAGTCTGAGGAACTGGATCACATTAATATGACATTCATACATCCCATAATCAGGTTATGCGTGAGGAATTAGTGGATAAGTTTTTATTTGATTCCTTCCATCTACATTTTCACAAAGAAAAGCTCTGCAGAACCTGAACAACAGGTAAAAGATGAGGATTTATTCATAATCCATCAGACGTGTTGAGGGCTTCAGCATGTTCTGTTCGTCATGTCACATACTTCAATAGGAATGTTTTTTCCTTTGCATGAAATATAATTTGACTTCTTTTTACTTTTCATGACATACTATAATATTACTTTAATAATATTTATAAAACAAGTTAGAAGATATTGGGATTAAGTACTTCCTAAGACTGATGACTGTCTTCATCAATCAATTACACAGATGAAGACAAGGACATGAGTTATGAAGTGGTGAAGTCTCCTCTGTTCTATGTCCAGCAGTACTCTGCACTCACCAGCAGAGGGCAGCACCGACCTCGTTCCTTCATAAGACACCAGCGTGAAAAATGACCACAAGTTTTAAAAACAGCCGTAAAAACGTCATCTACATGGAGTGGTTTCACGAGAGGATCACATGAGATAGTTGAAGCCAAACCAGCTAGGAAGACAAACCAGTAGGGAAGACAAACCAGTAGACAAACCAGTAGGGAAGACAAACCAGTAGACAAACCAGTAGACAAACCAGTAGACAAACCAGTAGGGAAGACAAACCAGTAGACAAACCAGAAGACAAACCAGTAGGGAAGACAAACCAGTAGGGAAGACAAACCAGTAGACAAACCAGTAGGGAAGACAAACCAGTAGACAAACCAGTAGACAAACCAGTAGGGAAGACAAACCAGTAGACAAACCAGAAGACAAACCAGTAGACAAACCAGTAGGGAAGACAAACCAGTAGACAAACCAGAAGACAAACCAGCTGGGAAGACAAACCAGTGTGAAAGGGTTTCCAGGGTGAAGGGAAAAGAGCTGAAATCCAGCCGCTCGTTCCAGAAGCAGAGCCTTTGACCCAGAAGCTGCATTTAGAACGAGTCAAAGAGTTCACCAAACACACAGGAAGATGGGCCTTGAAGAGATTATTCATAGAATGAAGCTTCAGTTCTTCCTGGACATCGGAACACTTTGTGTTTTATTGTTGGAAGAGACCAACACTTAAAGCCAAAATGTGCCAAACATCGGCGCCCCCCAGTGGTGAAAAAAAGTGTTTTAAACCATGTTCCATGGACAGTTTATTGGATGGAAAGCATCGCGGGCGTCTTGATGTGGACCTCCACAGAGACGAACACTCTCTGAGCGCATATACTCGCCTGGTGAAGGTGCTTCTGGGACAACAGAATAATCCCCACATGCTCCTCCCTAACAACCTCCTCCCTAACAACCTCCTCCCTAATAACCTCCTCCCTAACAACCTCCTCCCTAATAACCTCCTCCCTAATAACCTCCTCCCTCATTCACACACGAGGATCCACGTGTGCACATAATAATGATGACTTTGCCTCCATACAGAGAAGCTCTTCCTGTCTAAAGAGTGGACTGAAACCTCCACCTGCTGATGCAGGTACTGCATGATGAATAGAAAGCAGGGCTCACCTAGTGTACAACCCTGCTGGAAGGGTGAACTTCCCCATGAACACCTGGATGAGGAGGTGCCAGAGAGCAGCTGGTGGCCCCCTGAGGAGTTTCCTCCTCCACACTCTCCACATGTCAACACCAACGTTCCTAATTACTAACCAGTGAAGGACACAGAGCCTGTGACCATGCAACGATGGTACGCCGTCACAGAGGACGTGGCCGAGGCCTGGAGACGCCGCAGGAGAGGTTCAGTAGAGGTACAGTAGATGTACAGTAGATGTACAGTAGAGGTTTAGTAGAGGTACAGTAGATGTACAGTAAAGGTTCAGTAGAGGTACAGTAGATGTACAGTAGATGTACCGTAAAGGTTTAGTAGATGTTTAGTAGATGTTTGGTAGATGCTACGGTAGAGTTACAGTAGAGGTACAGTAGATGTTTAGTAGATGCTACTGTAGAGTTACAGTTGAGGTACAGTAGAGTTACAGTAGAGGTACAGTAGAGGTTCAGGAGACGCTGCAGCATTCTTTATCCTCAGTCATAAAGTCACTCATTGCTTATCTCTGTGCATGGTGACCAAAGGTTCAGGTATTTCTTGAGCTGGATGTATTTCCAGCTGTAGCTCTAATCTGTTATTACTCTTTCTGACAGCAGACTCATCTCACCAGCCGTCCTGGATGAGTCCGTTGTTTAGTGTTCATCAGCTGGACGCACACTTCCTGCTGGCCCACCATTGGTTGACCAGATTAACACTATTAAAGCGACAGCTCTTCTTCATTCCTGAAGGCCACTGCACTGAGCATGGACATGCACCTATGGGTGCGCCTTCACATCAGAAGGGTCGTGAGTTTTAATTGGAATCAGAAACACAGAAAACACTACTTCTGCTATTCGTACCGGATGAGCTACAGATTCACTGATCGCGTTCTCAGGTTTCTGTCAGAAAGTGTAGAAATAAACAATCAGTCTTCTTCAAATCAAAGTGGGGATGAGGATGTTCACCCAGCCTCCGTGCCGGCTCGTCATCCTTGTTGGTGGAAGAAATCCGGCTGGAGTTCCCTCCTCTCCTTCATCCCTCCGACGTCCTGTGACGACGTTCTGGCCGGCAGCCTCTCAAGCATGAACATGTATCCAGAGTCTTTTACAAGCTTAACAGTTACACAGCACCGGTCACACGTCATCATCGTCATCATCCTCCTCGTTCTGTCTCAGCCTCCTCTCGTGACTCTGTCCTCTCTGGCTTCCTCTTTGAGGAAGACGGCCGACTGGATCCTGACAAAGCACGTACTGTTTCCAGATTTTCCGGAATGCTTTGCGGAATTTCTTGATGCGGAAAGCGTAGACGATGGGGTTGACGGCCGAGTTTCCGTGTGTGAGGATGATGGCGATGTAAACGAGGAACATGGGCTTGTCGCAGGCCGGGCAGAAGAGGGTGATGCAGTTGAGGATGTGAAGAGGGAGCCAGCTGACCGCGAAGAGGAAAAGAACCAGGGCGAGCGACTTGGCTAACTTGAGCTCCTTGCCAAAGTAACGGCTGGGGTCCGTGTGGCTCGCCGTCACCTGCAAAGACAGAAAGGACAAGATGGTTTACATGAAGTCTAATTAGTCCCCATTACGGCTGTTTGCTGCATTTCAAACAACGCGACGACAAGAAGAGGAGCCCTCACCTTCTTGTTGAGCTGCTTGTGGATCATGTAGAATATCTCCACGTAGATGGCGAGCATGAGGAGCAGGGGGGGCAGCACCCAGCCAAAGAAATTGAAGTAGACCATGTAGTCCATGCTGATGACTGTCTCAAACTCACAGGTCACCACGAGGTCATCGGTGACCAGGGAGCCATTGTCTCGGAGCTGCTGCAGGTTGTTCCAACCCAACATGGGCAGGAGACCAACGAGGATGGACACCAGCCAACACAACAGCACGGCCGTGCCAGCTCGTCGAGGAGTCACCACCCGCTTGTAGCTGAGGCAGCGAGGGAGAAGATGGGCTTCATTTAGTCCTGCACGCAAAAGATCTACAGCAAACACTCCCTTTGGGAAGATAATGACTTCATTCAAGCTCTTTTGAGATCAACAATCTCCCTGAAGAGGGTGACCCGACCAAGACAGCATCATCCCAGGTTACAGACAAATACCCACAAGATATATGTTCAAACACCTACACAAGCACACACAAGAAGACACAAGCACACACAAGAAGACACAATCAGACACAAGAAGACACAAGAAGACACAAGAAGACACAAGCAGACACAAGAAGACACAAGCACACACAAGAAGACACAATCAGACACAAGAAGACACAATCAGACACAAGAAGACACAAGAAGACACAAGAAGACACAAGCAGACACAAGAAGACACAAGCACACACAAGAAGACACAATCAGACACAAGAAGACACAAGAAGACACAAGCACACTCAAGAAGACACAAGCACACACAAGAAGACACAATCAGACACAAGAAGACACAAGAAGACACAAGCACACACAAGAAGACACAAGAAGACACAAGCACACACAAGAAGACACAAGCACACACAAGAAGACACAAACAGACACAAGAAGGCACAAGAAGACACAAGCACACACAAGAAGACACAAGCACACACAAGAAGACACAAGCACACACAAGAAGACACAAGCAGACACAAGAAGACACAAGAAGACACAAGCACACACAAGAAGACATAATGAGACACAAGCAGACACAAGAAGACACAAGCAGACACAAGAAGACACAAGAAGACACAAGAAGACACAAGAAGACACAATCAGACACAAGAAGACACAAGAAGACACAAGCAGACACAAGAAGACACAAGCAGACACAAGAAGACACAAGCACACACAAGAAGACACAAGCACACACAAGAAGACACAAGCACACACAAGAAGACACAAGCAGACACAAGCAGACACAAGCAGACACAAGCACACACAATCAGACACAATCAGACACAATCAGACACAATCAGACACAAGTAGACACAATCAGACACAAGTAGACACAATCAGACACAAGTAGACACAATCAGACACAAGTAGACACAATCAGACACAATCAGACACAAGTAGACACAATCAGACACAAGTAGACACAATCAGACACAAGTAGACACAGTCAGACACAAGTAGACACAATCAGACACAATCAGACACAATCAGACACAATCAGACACAAGTAGACACAATCAGACACAATCAGACACAATCAGACACAATCAGACACAATCAGACACAATCAGACACAATCAGACACAATCAGACACAATCAGACACAAGTAGACACAATCAGACACAAGTAGACACAATCAGACACAAGTAGACACAAGTAGACACAAGAAGACACAAGAAGACACAAGAAGACACAAGTAGACACAATCAGACACAATCAGACACAATCAGACACAATCAGACACAATCAGACACAATCAGACACAAGTAGACACAAGTAGACACAATCAGACACAAGTAGACACAAGTAGACACAATCAGACACAATCAGACAATCAGACACAATCAGACAATCAGACAATCAGACACAAGAAGACACAATAAGACACAATCAGACACAAGTAGACACAATCAGACACAAGTAGACACAATCAGACACACGTAGACACAATCAGACACAATCAGACACAAGTAGACACAAGTAGACACAATCAGACCCAAGAAGACACAATCAGACCCAATCAGACCCAATCAGACCCAATCAGACCCAATCAGACCCAATCAGACACAAGAAGACACAATCAGACACAATCAGACACAAGTAGACACAATCAGACACAAGTAGACACAATCAGACACAAGAAGACACAATCAGACACAAGTAGACACAATCAGACACAAGAAGACACAATCAGACACAAGTAGACACAATCAGACACAAGAAGACACAATCAGACACAAGAAGACACAATCAGACACAAATAGACACAATCAGACACAAGAAGACACAATCAGACACAATCAGACACAAGTAGACACAATCAGACACAAGAAGACACAATCAGACACAAGAAGACACAAGTAGACACAAGTAGACACAATCAGACACAAGTAGACACAATCAGACACAATCAGACACAAGTAGACACAATCAGACACAATCAGACACAATCAGACACAAGTAGACACAAGTAGACACAAGTAGACACAAGAAGACACAATCAGACACAAGTAGACACAATCAGACACAAGAAGACACAATCAGACACAATCAGACACAAGAAGACACAATCAGACACAAGTAGACACAATCAGACACAAGTAGACACAATCAGACACAAGAAGACACAATCAGACACAAGTAGACACAATCAGACACAAGAAGACACAATCAGACACAAGAAGACACAATCAGACACAAATAGACACAATCAGACACAAGAAGACACAATCAGACACAATCAGACACAAGTAGACACAATCAGACACAAGAAGACACAATCAGACACAAGAAGACACAAGTAGACACAAGTAGACACAATCAGACACAAGTAGACACAATCAGACACAATCAGACACAAGTAGACACAATCAGACACAATCAGACACAAGTAGACACAATCAGACACAAGTAGACACAAGTAGACACAAGTAGACACAAGAAGACACAATCAGACACAAGTAGACACAATCAGACACAAGAAGACACAATCAGACACAATCAGACACAAGAAGACACAATCAGACACAAGTAGACACAATCAGACACAAGAAGACACAATCAGACACAAGTAGACACAATCAGACAATCAGACACAATCAGACAATCAGACAATCAGACACAAGAAGACACAATCAGACACAAGAAGACACAATCAGACACAATCAGACACAATCAGACACACGTAAACACAATCAGACACAATCAGACACACGTAGACACAATCAGACACAATCAGACACAATCAGACACAATCAGACACAAGTAGACACAATCAGACACAAGTAGACACAATCAGACCCAAGAAGACACAAGTAGACACAATCAGACACAATCAGACACAAGTAGACACAATCAGACACAAGTAGACACAATCAGACACAAGAAGACACAATCAGACACAATCAGACACAAGTAGACACAATCAGACACAAGTAGACACAATCAGACACAAGAAGACACAATCAGACACAAGTAGACACAATCAGACACAAGAAGACACAATCAGACACAAGTAGACACAATCAGACACAAGAAGACACAATCAGACACAAATAGACACAATCAGACACAAGAAGACACAATCAGACACAAATAGACACAAATAGACACAATCAGACACAAGAAGACACAATCAGACACAATCAGACACAAGAAGACACAATCAGACACAATCAGACACAATCAGACACAAGTAGACAAAATCAGACACAATCAGACACAAGTAGACACAATCAGACACAAGAAGACACAATCAGACACAAGTAGACACAATCAGACACAAGAAGACACAATCAGACACAAGTAGACACAATCAGACACAAGTAGACACAGTCAGACACAGTCAGACACAAGTAGACACAATCAGACACAAGTAGACACAAGTAGACACAATCAGACACAAGTAGACACAATCAGACACAAGAAGACACAATCAGACACAAGTAGACACAATCAGACACAAGAAGACACAATCAGACACAAGAAGACACAATCAGACACAAGTAGACACAATCAGACACAAGTAGACACAAGTAGACACAATCAGACACAAGTAGACACAATCAGACACAAGAAGACACAATCAGACACAAGTAGACACAATCAGACACAATCAGACACAAGAAGACACAATCAGACACAAGTAGACACAATCAGACACAAGTAGACACAATCAGACACAAGAAGACACAATCAGACACAAGTAGACACAATCAGACACAAGAAGACACAAAGGTACTTGCCGGCTCCCGCGGCCGAGTATGTTTGTGACTTTCAGACAAAGAGTCCATGAGTTTGTTGACTTCCTGTGTCCATCGTATGGAACTAGACAACGTGCGTCAACATGATATATTATGAACTCCTTTCATCAGTTCATTATTCTATATCGTCTAGAAACAGAGAAAGATTTACGTGAAAATCCCACTAAATTCAAAATGGCCGACTTCTGATACGGTTTAGAGCGTGGTCCCATGAGAGGTATTTGTAAGTTTACGTGTGTTCCATACGCCTACTACATGTAAATCTGTCAGAAGTACTGCGAGGCCCTCTTTGTTGAATGTGTAATACATTTTGATGACTTTGAACCGTAAATGATCCACAGACAATTTTGGAAGAATCAGACCCATCGTTTAGAACTTGAGTTTTTTTTACAAATTCAAAATGGCGGAAAATCAAAGTAGGCGGAGTTTAAGGGTCTCAATCTCTTTTTGACCCGCTCGTAGATGTGTACCAAACTACGGTGTGCGGTCGGTGAACGTTTCATCTGATTTATGTTCTTCGCAGGAAATGAACCAAGACCAATAAGTCTGTTTGAAAAAATAATTAATCATATCATTTTTGCCATACAAGGGTTAAATTAATATTTGTAGGGGGCGCTATCGAGCCGAATTGCCATTTTGAAGCATTCAAATCATACCAGGTAACTACAAGTTTTAGTTTGTGTGGATTTAATGTTATGTCGATTTACCTACTGAGACGCAAGCCCAGGATCCAACGGTTTACTTCCTGTTACCTGTAGGTGGCGCTATGGCTCGATTAAAAATTGGACCGACATGTCTTCACACCTGGAGTCTCATCAAACATCAAACCAGCTGATTGAGCTGCACAGACTCTCAGGTGGACAACAACAGCTGTGTGCAACAACAACAGCTGTGTGCAACAACAACAGCTGTGTGCAACAACAACAGCTGTGTGCAACAACAACAGCCTGAAACAGCTGTGTGCAACAACAGCTGTGTGCAACAACAACAGCCTGAAACAGTTGTGTGCAACAACAACAGCCTGAAACAGCTGACGTCTGATTGTATCTACTTGTGTCTGCTTGTGTTTACTTGTGTCTGATTGTGTCTATTTGTGTCTGATTGTGTCTATTTGTGTATTCTTGTGTATGATTGTGGTTACTTGTGTCTGCCAGACATGTGCTTATGACTGCTTGTGTCTTTTTGTGTGACACAAGCAGAGACAATCAGACACAATCAGACGTCAGCTGTTTCAGGCTGTTGTTGTTGCACACAGCTGTTTCAGGCTGTTGTTGTTGCACACAGCTGTTTCAGGCTGTTGTTGTTGCACACAGCTGTTTCAGGCTGTTGTTGCACACAGCTGTTTCAGGCTGTTGTTGCACACAGCTGTTGTTGTTGCACACAGCTGTTTCAGGCTGTTGTTGTTGTACACAGCTGTTTCAGGCTGTTGTTGCACACAGCTGTTGTTGTTGCACACAGCTGTTTCAGGCTGTTGTTGCACACAGCTGTTTCAGGCTGTTGTTGCACACAGCTGTCGTCTCCCTCACAGCGAGCTGCTGTTAGTCATTTGCAGATCCAGACTCCTGTGGAGGTGTTGGTTCTTGAAACCTGTATTTCCACCTGAGAGTCTGCGCCGGCTCAATCAGCTGACAGGGATCCATCACGCTCACAGCGATGCTCACTGGCTAACCTAACTAGTGCTAACATCAAAACACACTGAGAAATGTGCCAGAGCCGAACCATTATGCCCTCCCCCCCCCTCCACACACACACACACACACACACACACACACACACACACACACATCACATAAAGCACTCAGGAGTTCAGCCGGGTGAGGCAGACAGCACTGGACGCATGAATGGAAGCTCAGAGGGCGTTTCAAGAGTCTGGAGGAGGAAAAGCTTCTGTGGAGAGCGTCTCTATCTTTAAAATGCTCTGCAGCTGCTTGTGAAGGCGGCTGTCTGTCTGCATACAGATCAGCTGCTCCACTGTCCTCCATCTCTCTCCCTTCCTGAGCGACTTCCACCTGCTCACTCTCATCCTCCAGCTTGGGTCTGTTTTAATCTCAGACACACCGCCCTTATCACGGCTATAAAAAGAAAGCAGCGACTGCTGAAATGTTTCAGGGAGCAGCTGATGGACGTGCTCCAGTGGGATGGAAGCACATTTCCTCATAATCGTGACGTTAAAAAGAGTGAACCAGGAGAAAAACTGTATGACCTGATACAGAATCAACATTCATGAAAATGAAACAAGACTGATAAATAATAACATGCATCCTCCACCAGTCTACTGTTCCTACAGCGTGTGAGCGCCGCTGCCAGCTGACGTTACGCAACCATCAACCGCCTGCAGGAGCAGCCATGCGTCCTGCAGGCTCTGCTCCCTGCACACAGCTTCTAGTGAAACTTGAGTTTCCAGTCAAAGTTTCCTTCTGACGACGACACAAACACGTTTTAAAACATCTGTTATGCAACAGGAACGTCACCCTGCCATGAAGTTATTGATAAACCTGATCACAAGCAAAGAAAGTGCATCCATCAGGAAAACAGTAAAGATTCATCATTTGAAATGGATCCTGTGTTGTGCATTTACTCACTTATGGATATATTAAGGATTTATTTTGAGAAAAGGGCAGTTACTATCAGATGTTTTAATATGTGCATGACTGACTCATAACATGATGTGAATACTTTGATTATGAATAAGTCATTATGATTATTACACAGTGAAGGTCCCTGCCTATCAGCACATGTCTTCCTGATGAGGTATCACAGACTAAGGTAAGTTATGGGCACTAGTTATAGGCACTAGTTATAGGCACTAGTTATGGGCACTAGTTATAGGCACTAGTGATGGGCACTAGTTATAGGCACTAGTGATGGGCACTAGTTATAGGCACTAGTTATAGGCACTAGTTATAGGCACTAGTTATAGGCACTAGTTATGGGCACTAGTTATAGGCACTAGTGATGGGCACTAGTTATAGGCACTAGTTATAGGCACTAGTGATGGGCACTAGTTATGGGCACTAGTTATGGGCACTAGTTATAGGCACTAGTTATGGGCACTAGTTATAGGCACTAGTGATGGGCACTAGTTATAGGCACTAGTTATAGGCACTAGTTATAGGCACTAGTTATGGGCACTAGTTATAGGCACTAGTGATGGGCACTAGTTATAGGCACTAGTTATAGGCACTAGTTATGGGCACTAGTTATAGGCACTAGTTATGGGCACTAGTTATAGGCACTAGTGATGGGCACTAGTTATAGGCACTAGTTATAGGCACTAGTTATAGGCACTAGTTATAGGCACTAGTTATGGGCACTAGTTATAGGCACTAGTGATGGGCACTAGTTATAGGCACTAGTTATAGGCACTAGTGATGGGCACTAGTTATAGGCACTAGTTATAGGCACTAGTTATGGGCACTAGTTATAGGCAGTAGTGATGGGCACTAGTTATAGGCACTAGTTATAGGCACTAGTTATAGGCACTAGTTATGGGCACTAGTTATAGGCAGTAGTGATGGGCACTAGTTATAGGCACTAGTTATAGGCACTAGTGATGGGCACTAGTTATAGGCACAAGTTATACACACGAGTTATAAGCACTAGTTATAGGCACTAGTTATAGGCACTAGTTATGGGCACTAGTTATAAGCACTAGTTATAGGCACTAGTGATGGGCACTAGTTATAGGCACAAGTTATACACACGAGTTATAAGCACTAGTTATAGGCACTAGTTATAGGCACTAGTTATAGGCACTAGTGATGGGCACTAGTTATAGGCACAAGTTATACACACGAGTTATAAGCACTAGTTATGGGCACTAGTTATAGGCACAAGTTATGGGCACAAGTTATAGGCACTAGTTATAGGCACTAGTTATAAGCACTAGTTATAGGCACTAGTTATGGGCACTAGTTATGGGCACAAGTTATGGGCACTAGTTATGGGCACTAGTTATAGGCACTAGTTATAGGCACAAGTTATGGGCACAAGTTATAGGCACTAGTTATAGGCACTAGTTATAAGCACTAGTTATAGGCACTAGTTATAGGCACTAGTTATGGGCACAAGTTATGGGCACAAGTTATGGGCACTAGTTATGGGCACTAGTTATGGGCACTAGTTATAGGCACTAGTTATGGGCACTAGTTATAAGCACTAGTTATAGGCACTAGTTATAGGCACTAGTTATAGGCACAAGTTATGGGCACAAGTTATGGGCACTAGTTATGGGCACTAGTTATAGGCACTAGTTATGGGCACTAGTTATAAGCACTAGTTATAGGCACTAGTTACAGGCACTAGTTATAGGCACAAGTTATGGGCACAAGTTATGGGCACTAGTTATGGGCACTAGTTATAGGCACTAGTTATAGGCACTAGTTATGCGCCCTCAGGGAGTCCAGTACCTCATGGGGATCTTCACTCGCAGGTAGCGGTCGATGGCGATGGCCAGCAGCGCCAGGATGGAGCTCTGCGTGAGCACCAGCACGGTGCAGGCCACCAGCAGGCAGCTGTAGAAGTGCGTCTGCAGCCCGATGCTGATGGTGATGGCGAGCGGGATCACCAGAGCCCCGACCGCGATGTCCGCCAGGGCCAGGGACACGATGAAGCAGAACGTGGTGTCCCTCAGGGAGCGGTTAATGCGCACGGCCCAGACCACCATCACGTTGCCGATGACCGAGGACACGGCGATCAGCACCTCCATCCCGATGTAGAGCGCCCTGGAGGACGGCAGACCCGCGGGCATGCTGGCGGCGCGGCGCGGAGGACCAGCTGAGGGGGGGAGGCACCGGCTGAGACTCCTCGACTCAGGGTTCGCATGTTTTATGTCCCGCAGAGGCAGGAAGAGTCCGCTGCTCTGCTTTTAGGATCTGCTCCAGGACGTGGAGCAGCGCGCAGGACGCAGACTCTCCACGCCGTCCGAGACGAGGCTCCTGCTGGCGGAAGACCGGACCGAGATCCGGAATGAGTCACAAGCCGGTCCCCACGGCGGAGCCGCGTCTTTGGGTTCAGTTGTGTGTCGCTGTGCCTCTGGTACTGGTTGGAGAGAAGTAACCCAGTGTCTACGTCACTGAGTCACTGATCTGTGCTGAACGCTGTCCCGGTGGAGTGGACCGCACTGCTGAAGGTCTCCCACAGCACACATGCTTTCATCACTGAGAGGCAATACCATACTTATTTAGAGCACGAGGCTCACACACGTGATCACAGAGGATGACACCTCTCTGGAGAGGGGAAGCTGGAGGGAGACGAATGGAAGGACAATAAAGTAACATCAGCTGGAAGAGAGACGCGCTCACAAACCTCTCTACATGCAAATGAGGCTCATAAAAGTGGCATAAAAACACGTTTTGCATACAGATGAAAGTTCTGACACATAAACACACGGGGACTCCAGGCAGAGAAGAACATGACCTCTGGCCCAGGACCACCTGTAGGTCATCACTCACCTGAAGGTCATCACTCACCTGTGTGACATCACTCACCTGAAGGTCATCACTCACCTGTGTGACATCACTCACCTGAAGGTCATCACTCACCTGTGTGAGTCTGTTCTGACCATGAAGCCCATAAGAGGATTTCTCTGCAACAAACCAGGGAGCAGTATTTCACTAATCACTGATAGGTGAACCCGGTCCAGACCCGGTCCAGACCTGGTCCAGACCCAGAGCCTGAACCTAAAACAATAGATTATTATGAGATAGATCATACTACTTCAGCATGTGAAGCGCGACTCTTGAACCAAACGCCTCCACGCGTCATAAAATAATCCCTCGAGGAGCCAACAGGAGGATCCTGACACATTAATGCTGCAATGATGTCGCCAGATTAGATAGAATGATGTAATATGATTCATAATATTCTGGCTTTGGGGGACTTCACACCCGATGGACTGAAGTTGAAGTTCTGGATCTCTTTGTTTTTCAATGGTATTGTAGTTGAAATGAGAACATTCTTTATTATTAAAACATGTATGACTATAATTCATCAGGTTACATTTGGGCTGCACGGTGGTGTAGTGGCTAGCACTGACGCCTCACAGCAAGAGGGTCTGTGGTTCGGATCCCGGGCGGGGTTCGGATACTGGTCTGCAGGTCCTTCTGTGTGGAGTTTGCGTGTTCTCCCCGTGGCAGCGTGGGTTCTCTCCGGGTTCTCCGGCTTCCTCCCACAGTCCAAAGACATGCTGCAGAGGTTAACTGGACTCTAAATTGCCCGTAGGTGTGAATGTGAGTGTGAATGGTTGTTTGTCTATATGTCTGCCCTCTGATGAACTGGCGACCTGTCCAGGTGTACCCTGCCTTCGCCCCTTGACAGCTGGGATCGGCTCCAGCGCCCCGCGACCCTAATGAGGATAAGCGGTTAAGATAATGGATGGATGGATGGATGGAGGTTACATTTGAAAACTGATGATAAATAATTTGGAGGTATTATTCAACTGAAGTGTCTTGATGGGATTTGACAGCTGCTGCCTCCGTACAGACGTTCACACACTGAGTCGTAGAACCGTTCATCGTGAGGTTCTGGTGCTCTGCATGAGGAACCTCTGCATGAAGAACCTGTATATGAAGAACCTCTGCATGAAGAACCTCTGCATGAAGAACCTCTGCATGAAGAACCTCTGCATGAAGAACCTCTGCATGAAGAACCTCTGTATGAAGAACCTCTGCATGAGGAACCTCTGCATGAGGAACCTCTGCATGAAGAACCTCTGCATGAGGAACCTCTGCATGAAGAACCTCTGTATGAAGAACCTCTGTATGAAGAACCTCTGCATGAAGAACCTCTGCATGAAGAACCTCTGCATGAGGAACCTCTGCATGAGGAACCTCTGCATGAGGAACCTTCTGATAAAAGAGCATCATATGGATGATCACGCAGGTCCACATTGACCCCTCAGAGGCCCAGCAGGTCCACATTGACCCCTCAGAGGCCCAGCAGGTCCACATTGACCCCTCAGAGGCCCAGCTGGTCCACATTGACCCCTCAGAGGCTCAGGAGGTCCACATTGACCCCTCAGAGGCCCAGCAGGTCCACATTGACCCCTCAGAGGCCCAGCTGGTCCACATTGACCCCTCAGAGGCCCAGCAGGTCCACATTGACCCCTCAGAGGCCCAGCTGGTCCACATTGACCCCTCAGAGGCCCAGCAGGTCCACATTGACCCCTCAGAGGCCCAGCTGGTCCACATTGACCCCTCAGAGGCCCAGCTGGTCCACATTGACCCCTCAGATGCCCAGCAGGTCCACATTGACCCCTCAGAGGCTCAGCTGGTCCACATTGACCCCTCAGAGGCCCAGCAGGTCCACATTGACCCCTCAGAGGCCCAGCAGGTCCACATTGACCCCTCAGAGGCTCAGCTGGTCCACATTGACCCCTCAGAGTCCCAGCTGGTCCACATTGACCCCTCAGATGCCCAGCTGGTCCACATTGACCTCTCAGAGGCCCAGCAGGTCCTCAGTCGTTCCTTCAGTGTGTTCCAGCCTCACAGCGCTTCTTTGCATTACCTGTAATTTCGCGGCTGAGGGATTAATGAAGGATTATCGTATCTTTCTCGTTACAGCATGTTCTCATTAAACGGTGAAATGCTGCCACTTCCTGTCCCAGCAGGAAGTGCTCTGTTGGTGGTTTAGGGTGTGTTAGTGTCTCTCCACTTCATCATTTCTAACAGCGGATAGTTTTGTAAAACATGATTCAATCAGAGAAAAGAGCCATTGACGGCCTGCTGGATGTTTCCCAGAATGCAATGAGGCCCATTGTGTTGGATCTGTTGCGGCAGCTGGAGCGTGATAATTTAAGGAGAGAACGTGCAGCTCCTCATCAACACTCCAGCTGGAGGGAGTCGCTCCTCCTCCTACTCCTCTTATTCCTCCTCCTCCTCCTCCTCCTCCTCCTCCTCCTCCTCCTCCTCCTCCTATTCCTCCTCCTACTCCTCATGCTGGGAGGAGAACATGCAGAGAGGAGAACATGCAGAGAGGAGAACGTGCAGAGAGGAGAACATGCAGAGAGGAGAACCTGCAGAGAGGAGAACGTGCAGAGAGGAGAACATGCAGAGAGGAGAACATGCAGAGAGGAGAACCTGCAGAGAGGAGAACGTGCAGAGAGGAGAACGTAAAGAGAGGAGAACATGCAGAGAGGAGAACGTAAAGAGAGGAGAACGTAAAGAGAGGAGAACATGCAGAGAGGAGAACGTAAAGAGAGGAGAACGTGCAGAGAGGAGAACCTGCAGAGAGGAGAACGTAAAGAGAGGAGAACATGCAGAGAGGAGAACGTAAAGAGAGGAGAACGTGCAGACACATTAGTGACTAAAGATGAACAGCAGAAGGTTCAGGAAGAAGTCCTCACAGTAAAGACTGTCTCCATACGCCAGCTGACGGGTTACAACATGCCAGCTGACGGGTTACAACATGTCAGCTGACGGGTTACAACATGTCAGCTGACGGGTTACATGTCAGCTGACGGGTTACAACATGTCAGCTGACGGGTTACAACATGTCAGCTGACGGGTTACAACATGTCAGCTGACGGGTTACAACATGCCAGCTGACGGGTTACAACATGTCAGCTGACGGGTTACAACATGCCAGCTGACGGGTTACAACATGCCAGCTGACGGGTTACAACATGCCAGCTGACGGGTTACAACATGTCAGCTGACGGGTTACATGCCAGCTGACGGGTTACATGTCAGCTGACGGGTTACAACATGCCAGCTGACGGGTTACATGCCAGCTGACGGGTTACATGTCAGCTGACGGGTTACAACATGCCAGCTGACGGGTTACATGCCAGCTGACGGGTTACATGTCAGCTGACGGGTTACAACATGCCAGCTGACGGGTTACATGTCAGCTGACGGGTTACAACATGCCAGCTGACGGGTTACAACATGTCAGCTGACGGGTTACAACATGTCAGCTGACGGGTTACAACATGTCAGCTGACGGGTTACAACATGCCAGCTGACGGGTTACAACATGCCAGCTGACGGGTTACAACATGCCAGCTGACGGGTTACAACATGCCAGCTGACGGGTTACATGTCAGCTGACGGGTTACATGTCAGCTGACGGGTTACATGTCAGCTGACGGGTTACATGTCAGCTGACGGGTTACAACATGTCAGCTGACGGGTTACAACATGTCAGCTGACGGGTTACAACATGTCAGCTGACTGGTTCCAACATGCCAGCTGACGGGTTACATGTCAGCTGACGGGTTACAACATGCCAGCTGACGGGTTACATGTCAGCTGACGGGTTACAACATGCCAGCTGACGGGTTACAACATGTCAGCTGACGGGTTACATGTCAGCTGACGGGTTACAACATGTCAGCTGACGGGTTACAACATGCCAGCTGACGGGTTACATGTCAGCTGACGGGTTACAACATGTCAGCTGACGGGTTACAACATGCCAGCTGACGGGTTACAACATGTCAGCTGACGGGTTACATGTCAGCTGACGGGTTACAACATGTCAGCTGACGGGTTACAACATGTCAGCTGACGGGTTACAACATGTCAGCTGACGGGTTACAACATGCCAGCTCACGGGTTACAACATGCCAGCTGACGGGTTACAACATGCCAGCTGACGGGTTACAACATGCCAGCTGACGGGTTACATGTCAGCTGACGGGTTACATGTCAGCTGACGGGTTACATGTCAGCTGACGGGTTACAACATGTCAGCTGACGGGTTACAACATGTCAGCTGACGGGTTACAACATGTCAGCTGACGGGTTACAACATGTCAGCTGACGGGTTACAACATGTCAGCTGACGGGTTACAACATGTCAGCTGACGGGTTACAACATGCCAGCTGACGGGTTACATGTCAGCTGACCGGTTACAACATGCCAGCTGACGGGTTACAACATGTCAGCTGACGGGTTACATGTCAGCTGACGGGTTACAACATGTCAGCTGACGGGTTACAACATGCCAGCTGACGGGTTACATGTCAGCTGACGGGTTACAACATGTCAGCTGACGGGTTACAACATGCCAGCTGACGGGTTACAACATGTCAGCTGACGGGTTACATGTCAGCTGACGGGTTACAACATGTCAGCTGACGGGTTACAACATGTCAGCTGACGGGTTACAACATGCCAGCTGACGGGTTACAACATGCCAGCTGACGGGTTACATGTCAGCTGACGGGTTACATGTCAGCTGACGGGTTACATGTCAGCTGACGGGTTACAACATGTCAGCTGACGGGTTACAACATGTCAGCTGACGGGTTACAACATGTCAGCTGACGGGTTACAACATGTCAGCTGACGGGTTACAACATGTCAGCTGACTGGTTACAACATGCCAGCTGACGGGTTACATGTCAGCTGACGGGTTACAACATGCCAGCTGACGGGTTACAACATGCCAGCTGACGGGTTACATGTCAGCTGACGGGTTACAACATGTCAGCTGACGGGTTACAACATGTCAGCTGACGGGTTACAACATGCCAGCTGACGGGTTACAACATGCCAGCTGACGGGTTACAACATGTCAGCTGACGGGTTACAACATGTCAGCTGACGGGTTACAACATGTCAGCTGACTGGTTACAACATGCCAGCTGACGGGTTACATGTCAGCTGACGGGTTACAACATGCCAGCTGACGGGTTACAACATGCCAGCTGACGGGTTACATGTCAGCTGACGGGTTACAACATGTCAGCTGACGGGTTACAACATGCCAGCTGACGGGTTACAACATGCCAGCTGACGGGTTACAACATGTCAGCTGACGGGTTACAACATGCCAGCTGACGGGTTACAACATGCCAGCTGACGGGTTACAACATGCCAGCTGACGGGTTACATGTCAGCTGACGGGTTACAACATGCCAGCTGACGGGTTACATGTCAGCTGACGGGTTACAACATGTCAGCTGACGGGTTACAACATGTCAGCTGACGGGTTACAACATGCCAGCTGACGGGTTACAACATGCCAGCTGACGAGTTACAACATGTCAGCTGACGGGTTACAACATGTCAGCTGACGGGTTACAACATGTCAGCTGACGGGTTACAACATGTCAGCTGACGGGTTACAACATGCCAGCTGACGGGTTACAACATGCCAGCTGACGGGTTACAACATGCCAGCTGACGGGTTACATGTCAGCTGACGGGTTACAACATGCCAGCTGACGGGTTACATGTCAGCTGACGGGTTACATGTCAGCTGACGGGTTACAACATGCCAGCTGACGGGTTACATGTCAGCTGACGGGTTACATGTCAGCTGACGGGTTACAACATGCCAGCTGACGGGTTACATGTCAGCTGACGGGTTACATGTCAGCTGACGGGTTACAACATGCCAGCTGACGGGTTACATGTCAGCTGACGGGTTACATGTCAGCTGACGGGTTACATGTCAGCTGACGGGTTACAACATGTCAGCTGACGGGTTACATGTCAGCTGACGGGTTACAACATGTCAGCTGACGGGTTACATGTCAGCTGACGGGTTACAACATGTCAGCTGACGGGTTACAACATGTCAGCTGACGGGTTACAACATGTCAGCTGACGGGTTACAACATGCCAGCTGACGGGTTACATGTCAGCTGACGGGTTACAACATGCCAGCTGACGGGTTACATGCCAGCTGACGGGTTACATGTCAGCTGACGGGTTACAACATGCCAGCTGACGGGTTACATGTCAGCTGACGGGTTACATGTCAGCTGACGGGTTACAACATGCCAGCTGACGGGTTACATGTCAGCTGACGGGTTACATGTCAGCTGACGGGTTACATGTCAGCTGACGGGTTACAACATGCCAGCTGACGGGTTACATGCCAGCTGACGGGTTACATGTCAGCTGACGGGTTACAACATGCCAGCTGACGGGTTACATGTCAGCTGACGGGTTACATGTCAGCTGACGGGTTACAACATGCCAGCTGACGGGTTACATGTCAGCTGACGGGTTACATGTCAGCTGACGGGTTACAACATGCCAGCTGACGGGTTACATGTCAGCTGACGGGTTACATGTCAGCTGACGGGTTACATGTCAGCTGACGGGTTACAACATGCCAGCTGACGGGTTACATGCCAGCTGACGGGTTACATGTCAGCTGACGGGTTACAACATGTCAGCTGACGGGTTACAACATGTCAGCTGACGGGTTACAACATGTCAGCTGACGGGTTACAACATGCCAGCTGACGGGTTACAACATGTCAGCTGACGGGTTACAACATGCCAGCTGACGGGTTACAACATGCCAGCTGACGGGTTACAACATGCCAGCTGACGGGTTACAACATGTCAGCTGACGGGTTACATGCCAGCTGACGGGTTACATGTCAGCTGACGGGTTACAACATGCCAGCTGACGGGTTACATGTCAGCTGACGGGTTACAACATGCCAGCTGACGGGTTACATGTCAGCTGACGGGTTACAACATGCCAGCTGACGGGTTACATGTCAGCTGACGGGTTACAACATGCCAGCTGACGGGTTACAACATGTCAGCTGACGGGTTACAACATGTCAGCTGACGGGTTACAACATGTCAGCTGACGGGTTACAACATGCCAGCTGACGGGTTACAACATGCCAGCTGACGGGTTACAACATGCCAGCTGACGGGTTACAACATGCCAGCTGACGGGTTACATGTCAGCTGACGGGTTACATGTCAGCTGACGGGTTACATGTCAGCTGACGGGTTACAACATGTCAGCTGACGGGTTACAACATGTCAGCTGACGGGTTACAACATGTCAGCTGACTGGTTCCAACATGCCAGCTGACGGGTTACAACATGTCAGCTGACGGGTTACAACATGCCAGCTGACGGGTTACAACATGTCAGCTGACGGGTTACATGTCAGCTGACGGGTTACAACATGTCAGCTGACGGGTTACAACATGCCAGCTGACGGGTTACATGTCAGCTGACGGGTTACAACATGTCAGCTGACGGGTTACAACATGCCAGCTGACGGGTTACAACATGTCAGCTGACGGGTTACATGTCAGCTGACGGGTTACAACATGTCAGCTGACGGGTTACAACATGTCAGCTGACGGGTTACAACATGTCAGCTGACGGGTTACAACATGTCAGCTGACGGGTTACAACATGCCAGCTGACGGGTTACAACATGCCAGCTGACGGGTTACAACATGCCAGCTGACGGGTTACATGTCAGCTGACGGGTTACATGTCAGCTGACGGGTTACATGTCAGCTGACGGGTTACAACATGTCAGCTGACGGGTTACAACATGTCAGCTGACGGGTTACAACATGTCAGCTGACGGGTTACAACATGTCAGCTGACTGGTTACAACATGCCAGCTGACGGGTTACATGTCAGCTGACGGGTTACAACATGCCAGCTGACGGGTTACATGTCAGCTGACGGGTTACATGTCAGCTGACGGGTTACATGTCAGCTGACGGGTTACATGTCAGCTGACGGGTTACATGTCAGCTGACGGGTTACAACATGTCAGCTGACGGGTTACAACATGTCAGCTGACGGGTTACAACATGTCAGCTGACGGGTTACAACATGTCAGCTGACGGGTTACAACATGTCAGCTGACGGGTTACAACATGTCAGCTGACGGGTTACAACATGCCAGCTGACGGGTTACATGTCAGCTGACCGGTTACAACATGCCAGCTGACGGGTTACAACATGTCAGCTGACGGGTTACATGTCAGCTGACGGGTTACAACATGTCAGCTGACGGGTTACAACATGCCAGCTGACGGGTTACATGTCAGCTGACGGGTTACAACATGTCAGCTGACGGGTTACAACATGCCAGCTGACGGGTTACAACATGTCAGCTGACGGGTTACATGTCAGCTGACGGGTTACAACATGTCAGCTGACGGGTTACAACATGTCAGCTGACGGGTTACAACATGCCAGCTGACGGGTTACAACATGCCAGCTGACGGGTTACATGTCAGCTGACGGGTTACATGTCAGCTGACGGGTTACATGTCAGCTGACGGGTTACAACATGTCAGCTGACGGGTTACAACATGTCAGCTGACGGGTTACAACATGTCAGCTGACGGGTTACAACATGTCAGCTGACGGGTTACAACATGTCAGCTGACTGGTTACAACATGCCAGCTGACGGGTTACATGTCAGCTGACGGGTTACAACATGCCAGCTGACGGGTTACAACATGCCAGCTGACGGGTTACATGTCAGCTGACGGGTTACAACATGTCAGCTGACGGGTTACAACATGTCAGCTGACGGGTTACAACATGCCAGCTGACGGGTTACAACATGCCAGCTGACGGGTTACAACATGTCAGCTGACGGGTTACAACATGTCAGCTGACGGGTTACAACATGTCAGCTGACTGGTTACAACATGCCAGCTGACGGGTTACATGTCAGCTGACGGGTTACAACATGCCAGCTGACGGGTTACAACATGCCAGCTGACGGGTTACATGTCAGCTGACGGGTTACAACATGTCAGCTGACGGGTTACAACATGCCAGCTGACGGGTTACAACATGCCAGCTGACGGGTTACAACATGTCAGCTGACGGGTTACAACATGCCAGCTGACGGGTTACAACATGCCAGCTGACGGGTTACAACATGCCAGCTGACGGGTTACATGTCAGCTGACGGGTTACAACATGCCAGCTGACGGGTTACATGTCAGCTGACGGGTTACAACATGTCAGCTGACGGGTTACAACATGTCAGCTGACGGGTTACAACATGCCAGCTGACGGGTTACAACATGCCAGCTGACGAGTTACAACATGTCAGCTGACGGGTTACATGTCAGCTGACGGGTTACAACATGTCAGCTGACGGGTTACAACATGTCAGCTGACGGGTTACAACATGTCAGCTGACGGGTTACAACATGCCAGCTGACGGGTTACAACATGCCAGCTGACGGGTTACAACATGCCAGCTGACGGGTTACATGTCAGCTGACGGGTTACAACATGCCAGCTGACGGGTTACATGTCAGCTGACGGGTTACATGTCAGCTGACGGGTTACAACATGCCAGCTGACGGGTTACATGTCAGCTGACGGGTTACATGTCAGCTGACGGGTTACAACATGCCAGCTGACGGGTTACATGTCAGCTGACGGGTTACATGTCAGCTGACGGGTTACAACATGCCAGCTGACGGGTTACATGTCAGCTGACGGGTTACATGTCAGCTGACGGGTTACATGTCAGCTGACGGGTTACAACATGTCAGCTGACGGGTTACATGTCAGCTGACGGGTTACAACATGTCAGCTGACGGGTTACATGTCAGCTGACGGGTTACAACATGTCAGCTGACGGGTTACAACATGTCAGCTGACGGGTTACAACATGTCAGCTGACGGGTTACAACATGCCAGCTGACGGGTTACATGTCAGCTGACGGGTTACAACATGCCAGCTGACGGGTTACATGCCAGCTGACGGGTTACATGTCAGCTGACGGGTTACAACATGCCAGCTGACGGGTTACATGTCAGCTGACGGGTTACATGTCAGCTGACGGGTTACAACATGCCAGCTGACGGGTTACATGTCAGCTGACGGGTTACATGTCAGCTGACGGGTTACATGTCAGCTGACGGGTTACAACATGCCAGCTGACGGGTTACATGCCAGCTGACGGGTTACATGTCAGCTGACGGGTTACAACATGCCAGCTGACGGGTTACATGTCAACTGACGGGTTACATGTCAGCTGACGGGTTACAACATGCCAGCTGACGGGTTACATGTCAGCTGACGGGTTACATGTCAGCTGACGGGTTACAACATGCCAGCTGACGGGTTACATGTCAGCTGACGGGTTACATGTCAGCTGACGGGTTACATGTCAGCTGACGGGTTACAACATGTCAGCTGACGGGTTACATGTCAGCTGACGGGTTACAACATGTCAGCTGACGGGTTACATGTCAGCTGACGGGTTACAACATGTCAGCTGACGGGTTACAACATGCCAGCTGACGGGTTACATGTCAGCTGACGGGTTACAACATGCCAGCTGACGGGTTACATGCCAGCTGACGGGTTACAACATGTCAGTGGGAGCAAAGTCTCAGAGGAAAGTCTCAGAGGAAAGTCTCAGAGCAAAGTCTCAGAGCAAAGTCTCAGAGGAAAGTCTCAGAGCAAAGTCTCAGAGCAAAGTCTCAGAGGAATGTCTCAGAGGAAAGTCTGGACACCACGGGAGACCTGGACAGACTCTGTGTTACCATGGAGACCAGTGAGAGCACAGAAGGTGTGAAGGGATCAAGGACAAAGGAAGCAAGTGTGTCCTCTGACTGCATGAAGACTGGAATGCCACAAGAACAGAAAACTCAGCCTGCTTTCATTCTTCTTCACTTTTCTCCATGAAGGTTCAGAGAGAGAGAGAGAGAGAGAGAGAGAGAGAGAGAGAGAGAGAGAGAGAGAGAGAGAGAGAGAGAGAGAGAGAGAGAGAGAGAGAGAGATTGTCTGCAGCTGTGAGAGAAACCCTCCTCAGAGCATCTCTTCCACCAGGATCTCAAACTGCACATCCAGCTCATCACTCACTTTATTTACTGTCAACGGGAGGAAACTCTACTGGTAGAAGATCCTGTAGGTCCAGTGAAGAGGACTCTACTGGTAGAAGATCCTGTAGGTCCAGTGAAGAGGACTCTACTGGTAGAAGATCCTGTAGGTCCAGTGAAGAGGACTCTACTGGTAGAAGATCCTGTAGGTCCAGTGAAGAGGACTCTACTGGTAGAAGATCCTGTAGGTCCAGTGAAGAGGACTCTACTGGTAGAAGATCCTGTAGGTCCAGTGAAGAGGACTCTACTGGTAGTGGATCCTCTTGGTCCGGTGAAGAGGTCCTCTTGGTCCTCTCTTGGTCCAGTGAAGAGGACTCTACTGGTAGTGGATGCTCTTGGTCCAGGCAAGAGGTCCTCTTGGTCCTCTCTTGGTCCGGGCCTAGAAGCTGTCATGGCATAAAGACCTCCCGTTTAGAAGAGGACCACCAGCAGCCTGCATCCTCCAGCATCCCTCCATGGAGATACTGAGATACTACAAGTGACATCCTCAGCTGAAGACTAAAGTTCATGTTCTCCCTGTTGATTAATCCACAGCTTGTTATTCCACATCACTAGACACAGCACAGCTAAATGCTGAACACATCACATGTACCTGACCAGCAGGTGAGCGAGTCTGTGATCACAGACATGCAGAATGAAACCTCAGCTGCTCAGGGAGACGCGTCCTCTGAGAGGAAGGAGAGTCCCCACGACGTGGCTGTGTCGACACAGTCATGTCCCTTTGAGTCACACACACACACACGCGCACACACACACACACACACACACACACACACACACACACAAGCAATTAGGGGTTAAGGCTTGCTCAAGGACACAAGGACATGGACTAACAAGATTGAACCTCCGATCCCATGATCTAAAGATGGGCGTGCTAACCACTGAGCCACAGTCGCCCCAACATGGCTGATGGGTGGTGTGAGGCCGTGATGGACCAGCAGATGACTCTGGGCCCAATTAAAAAGAGACAAAGCTCTGGCGGTGCTGGGACAATGCTGGTTTTGATGGAAACCATTACATCATCTGTTGGTCATCTGAAGGACAGCGGCTGCGGCCAATCAGCTGGTCTCTGCTGCGGTGGCTTCAGCATCTGTGTGAGCGGCTCAGAGGTCGTGACCTGAAGGTCACGACCTCTGAGGACGAGCAGCGTTTTAATGAGTCGTGCTCTGCTTGTAGTTGAAGATGTTCGATCCAAAGAACCGTCACAGACGGACATGTTTTAAAAATATAAACATGAATTTCAAGCTTCTCTACTTTCCTACATTCAGTTTTATGACATTGTTCTTTATCTCTCAGCCCTGAGCATCCACTATAAATAAATATGCACACTTTAAAATGATAAAAACTGTTCATGCTTAACTCCCGAGCTCACAGATAGTAAAACATTGTACTGTGTGAAAACCATTGCAATAATAATAATAATAATAATAATAATAATAATAATAAAACAAGAACTATACAGCTCATAGTGTTTTCCTAAACAGACTTTGTCAGACACAAAGATTTCATCTTCGAAGAAGCATGTGAGTAAGATTGTTTAAATTAAAATTAGAGAAAATGTTTTATCCCCAAGAATTTGATTTTATTCACACAATTAAATAAGTTATCATTATTATAATGAGTTCTCAGTTTAAATGAACAATTCAACATTCAAGTGTATGAAGCCAAGCAGAAAGAATGTCTTCTTCTCCTTCTTCTTCTTCTTCTTCTTCTTCTTCTTCTTCTTCTTCTTCTTCTTCTTCTTCTTCTTCTTCTTCGTCTTCTTCTTCTTCTTCTTCTTCTTCTTCTCCTTCTTCTTCTTCTTAGTTTAACGGTGGATGGCCACCAGACATCTGCTGCATTACTGCCACAGCAGAATGTGTTCGCAGCTGAAACTTGTTTCTTATCGGCTTCATTTATGGTCAAAGATATTAATGAAGATAAAACTTATTTGTGTTTTTATCTCAGGATCTTTTCTTCGTCCTCTCTGCTGCTCACAATGTTCTGATGAAATGACCCAGAAACCCTCTCCTCCTCTCTCTTCTCTCTATAAACTAATATGAGTACTGAGGAAGGGAGCTGCTCGTTGTGGGCGTGGCCAACTCCTCCAGTCACAGAACAGAGAACCTGTCATCTAATCCTGGAATGATGAGATAACTCAGGAAGCCGGACCGAGGAACAGGATGGACGTGAAAGTCTGGCAGTATTCATGGGACCCGCCCTCCCTCCCTCGCCCAACCTCCCCACCGACCCCTCCCCCCCCCCCCTCCTTCCCTCCCTCCCTCCATTCCTCCATTCCTCCTTCCCTCCCTCGCCCAACCTCCCCACCGACCCCTCCCCCCCCCTCCTTCCCTCCCTCCCTCCATTCCTCCATTCCTCCTTCCCTCCCTCGCCCCCCCCCCCCCCACCGCCTCCTCCTCCCTCCTTCCCTCCCTCGCCCAACCCCCCCTCCCCTCTCTCCCCTCACCGACCCTCCCTCCCTCCCCGGACGCCTCATGGGCGAGTCGAGTCCATATGAGTCCATACGAGTCCGTGCGAGTCCGTGCGAGTCTATACGAGTCCCTGCGAGTCCATACCAGTCCATACCAGTCCCTGCGAGTCCATGCGGGTCCATGCGAGTCCCTGCGAGTCCATACCAGTCCATACCAGTCCATACCAGTCCATGCGAGTCCCTGCGAGTCCATACCAGTCCATACCAGTCCATGCGAGTCCCTGCGAGTCCATGCGAGTCCATGCGAGTCCATGCGAGTCGCTGGTCTCATGATAACAGAGCCCCTCCCCTCGGGCCCCTCTTGGGTCACAGCGTTGTCACAAAGCTTCACCTCTAATGAGGCCCATGAAGCAGAGCAGTCATCCAGGACCTCCTCCCATTGGCTCGCTCGTCCCTCTCTCTCCCTGACCAACAGAGCAGAGTAGTGAACCAATAACATATATATATATATATATATATATATATATATATATATATATATATATATATATATATATATATATATATATAGATATAGATATATATCTATATCTATATCTATATATATATATATATATATATATATATATATATATATATATATATATATATATGTTTACATGTAAATGTAAATGTTGTGCTTCATTCTTCAGGTGCTCATGTTTGGTGCTGACGCTGATTCCACCACAAGGTTCTGGTTCTTCTGGTTCTTCTGGTTATGTCATCATACAATAACAGACAACGATTGAGGGAACTTCCTCTCCACAAAGTTTACGAGCAGCCTGAAGCACAACCTCCCTCACGCTGGCTCCACGGCAGTGGACCTCCTGCCGTTGACCTCAGGGTCACCGTCATGACCTTGAGGTCAGCGCCATGACTTTGGGTCACCGTCAAGGTCACGCCATGACCTTGAGGTCACCGTCATGACCTTAAGGTTGCTGTCATGACCTTGAGGTTGCCGCATGACCCTGGCGTCACCGTCATGACCTTGAGGTCAGCGTCATGACTTTGGGTCACTGTCAAGGTCACCGTCATGACCTTGAGGTCACCGTTATGACCTTGGTGTCACCGTCATGACTTTGGTGTCACCGTCATGACCTTGAGGTCACTGTCATGACCTTGAGGTTGCTGTCATGACCCTGGCGTCACTGTCATGACCTTGGCATCACCGTCATGACCTTGAGGTCGCCGTCATGACCCTGGGCCTCCTGACTACAGCTTCCTGCCGTTCATATATTCACCGTAAATGGACTTCCTGTTTGGCTCCATGTGAGTAGTTTATGTCTTTAATGTTTGAAGGTGGAGCTAAATGCACTTTTATGAAGTCAAAGTTTGAAGCCACCAGCTGTTCATGCATTCAACACATGTGGATGTGAAGTGCACCACCAGGTGGTGAGAAGCTGCTACTGCACCACACAATGCAGGAACTAGCTCTTCTTTCTCAAAGAGCATCACAAGACGCTCAGCAGCAGCAGGAGGGTCGATTAATGACCAATGACTAATGAGTAATGAACAATGGCTAATGAGTAATGAGTAATGAGTTATGAGTATTGAGTAATGACTAATGACGTCAGCGATGCTTCATGCTGCTCAGCAGCACAACGGCAGAAGTATAAAATTGTTCTTCTTTTGGGTGATTATGGTTATTATATTATCATGACTCACATGGACACGATGCATCGTTACTGTTACAATACAGTACAAGTCAATGGATACTCAATTACTACTTTATTAAAAAATAACATTTAATAGGCAATGATACAACGCTGTACATTAGTGTGTACGCAGGAGCAAAGTGTCCTGCAGGAGGGCTGCTGGTCAGCTGGGAGGCCGCGCTGCCTTCAGGGCCCACGGCCTGCAGCCACTTCGTCTTCTTGCAGCCGCTTCAGATGCTGATTGTTATTTCTATGTTTTAAGAGGTGAATATTAATGCACACGCAGGGAGCGAGTCCCCACCGGCCCGACCGCCACCAAGCTTCCAGTCGGGCGCTGCTACGTCGTGGCATGAATGCAGCATCAGTCCTGAGAGGAGAACGCTGATGCAGGAGAGACGGTCCGCGAGGAAAGAGCATGGCCTCACGTGGGAACGAGCGTGGTGGAACATGGACGAGTGCAGAGCCCTGGAGAACCACAGATAGATCCAGCTAATACTGTAGGGCCCGTCCAGAGTGACGTTCTGCACGTTTCAGACAGACGCCATCGCGCACGTCATTGCAAAGAAAACACAACTCCTGACTGAAGGCTGGCAGGAGACCAGTGGTTACTGAACAGCTGGTTAGTGGAGCCGTCTCCTTACTTTAGCTCTGCAGCACGTGAAGTGAAGATAAAGACCAGATCAGACTTCTCCTGGCAGGTTAGTCGCGCTGACAGTTTACGGCGCTCTTAACCGCCTCAATCTGCTTCAATCGCTGCATAACATATTGAAAGACTACTGGCAGTGTTACTGGAAGATGACACTCAGCTTTCATTTATCAATTCTCGAGTTAACTGAGGAAATGGAGATGAGTCTTAATCTGAGGTCGTAAAATAACGATTACAAGAGAGATGTGTGCGGATTTTAAACTCAAGTGTAAAGTTGTGGATATGAAGCGACGGGTTGATAATGAGCCGTGACCATGTTGCACATGGATGCGTCCTGTAAGCAATTCAGCTTCAAGGCATGTGTGGAAGACTTCGTCATGCTAATTATACGACTATGGAAAGACTACATAATTCAGAAAAGCTATCTAATAACTCAAATTGTGTCTAAAAGATGTAATACTCAGTGACAAGTACAAAATTAAGTAAATGACATACTAAACTGGCTAATACAAACTCTATGGAGGGACTATGGCATGGAGCAATGTTGACGTTCTCCGAGAGCTTCACAATCCAGAGTTCTTGGACCGGAGGAAGAAAAAGGAAAAGCCTCGTTTGATGGCAGCGACTGCAGCGGGTTGTAGGAAACGTCCCTCGTCAAGACGATTCACAGACACTTGCATCATTGCTGTGAAAAATATGTTCCCTCGCGGCTGTGGGTCTGGAGATGCCTTTTGATTTTGTCGGACCGGCTGAAGCACTTGCCACACACGGGGCAGCTGTAGGGCTTCTCCCCCGTGTGGATCCTCATGTGCACCTTCAAGTGAGCCATCTGCGTGAAGCCCTTCCCACAGATCTGACAACGAAAGGGTTTTTCTCCCGTGTGGCTGCGCTGGTGCTCCTGCAGTCTGCCAGAGGAGCTGCAGCATTTCCCACAGACGCCACAGCGATACGGTTTTTCTCGAGTGTGCACTTGTACGTGCACGTGCAGGTGGCCGACGTGACTAAACGCCTCGCCGCACACTTTGCAGCAAAAGGAAGACATGTGGCCTTGAAGGGGGGACTTTTGATGAGGGCAATCCACCGCATTGGCTCCTTGGTTGCGCATTTGAGAGGCTTGTCCTCTGTTGGCTCCACTCCCATTCCCCTTCACACCACCCATCTGTCCTCCGTTCTCCACCCCGATTATGTCAATGTTGTTCTCATTTGAACAGTTTGGGTTGACTGGAGCGAGTGGCTGTGCGCCGCTGTTGGAAGAAGTGGAGCCTCTGTGGCCTCCTCCACTCTCCACCTTCACGTGCCTCGAGGATCCTCGAGGTGCAGGATCCCTCTCCCTGTTCTCCACACCTTGACTCTGAGGCAGGGTGGATGTGTGGGGGCCCTCCTGAGGAAACTCACTCCCAACACGCGGGGGCGGGAACAAGTTCTCTGGTGTGCTGCAAGAGCCGTGGCCACGGAGCTGGTCCTCTCCTTGGCTGGCCCGGAGATCTCTTTTATCCTTAATGGGAAGAGGGATGCGCTCTTCATGCCCCATGCTGGGACTCCACTCACGCCGCGGGTGCTCTCCATCCTCTTCGTCCAGCAGGGCCATGGACGGCCGATCTGCCAACACAAGCAGTGGAAGAGGTCAAAGGTCAGAGGAGAAGAAAGACGTTACTGCTGTAAACACAACAGTGCAATGCGAGTGGAACTACGTGCTGCGTTTGTTGATACTTTTAGAGGAAGGTGAACCAGTGACTGCTTCTCGGACTTATCCAGAAGAGGCAGTAAAAGCACATAGTGATGCAGCAGAACAATACATAATGGCAGCTTTAGCAATACTTATTATACATAATAGCACCTTTAAAATGACTTATTACACATGACACCTTTAGCTTTACTTATTATATATAATAGCACCTTCAGCAATACTTATTATACATAAAAGCACCTTTAAAATTACTTATTACACATAAACCTGTAGCTTTACTTATTATAAATAATAGCACCTTCAGCAATACTTATTATACATAAAAGCACAATCAGCAATACTTATTATACATAAAGGCAACTTTAGCATTATTTATTATAGTCAAAACACATAATGGCACTTTCAGCATGACTTAGTATACATAATAGCACCTTTAGCATGACTTATAGCCCATAATAGCACCTTTAGCATGACTTATAGCCCATAATAGAACCTTTAGCTTAAGTTATCATACTCGTAATACGTAATAGCACCTCGATCATTACTTATTATACATATTGGCACCTTTAGCATTACTCATAGCCCATAATAACACCCACACGATGTGTTATCAGTCCACCACTCCGACAGAAGCGCACACAGTGTCCGGACAGAGCGATGAGCTCGCCGGCTAAGCTAGCTGCTAGGCTAACGAACAAAGGTGGCTAGCTAGCCGCTGCACAGCAGCTCCAGTCCACGAGCTCGCTAGCGGCTGAAGGGCCCTGGTCCAGAGGTGAGGTCCCGGTGACGCCGTGTGTTGTGTTGTGCTCACTGTTTCTGCCCGCAGTCCTGCCCTGAAACCTCGCAGACCCTGAACCCACCACAGCGGAGCTAACCTGGCCATGTCTCCATCCCAGCGTCCCGCAGCCTGCGTCTCAAGTGGTCGTTCTCCCGCTCCCGGATCGCGATCTCCTCCTGGTACTCCAGGATCGTGTCCTCCACAGATTTGTAGATCTCCTGCGCAGCGAGCATGAGCCGCTCAGTCAGAAATACGTTCAGAAACTGCAGTTTGGTCATTTTCGTGGGCTGCACAGCTCTCGCTACCATCCAAAATGGACCAAAACGTTGCGCGACCCTGTCACGTGACCCTGAGTTACGTCTTCTTCTTCTTCTTCTTCTTCTTCTTCTGCTTCTTCTTCTTCTGCTTCTTCTTCTTCTTCTTCTTCTTCTTCTTCCTCTTCCGTATGAACCTCTCTTATGAGTTTAATAGACAATATATTTCATACTTTAGTCAGTATAAACTTCTCTTATGGGTTTAATAGATAATATACTCCATACTTTAGTCAGTATAAACTTCTCTTATGGGTTTAATAGATAATATACTCCATACTTTAGTCAGTATAAACTTCTCTTATGGGTTTAATAGATAATATACTCCATACTTTAGTCAGTATAAACCTCTCTTATGGGTTTAATAGATAATATACTCCATACTTTAGTCAGTATAAACTTCTCTTATGGGTTTAATAGATAATATACTCCATACTTTAGTCAGTATAAACCTCTCTTATGGGTTTAATAGATAATATACTCCATACTTTAGTCAGTATAAACCTCTCTTATGGGTTTAATAGATAATATACTTCATACTTTAGTCAGTATAAACTTCTCTTATGGGTTTAATAGATAATATACTCCATACTTTAGTCAGTATAAACCTCTCTTATGGGTTTAATAGATAATATACTCCATACTTTAGTCAGTATAAACTTCTCTTATGGGTTTAATAGATAATATACTCCATACTTTAGTCAGTATAAACTTCTCTTATGGGTTTAATAGATAATATACTCCATACTTTAGTCAGTATAAACTTCTCTTATGGGTTTAATAGATAATATACTCCATACTTTAGTCAGTATAAACTTCTCTTATGGGTTTAATAGATAATATACTCCATACTTTAGTCAGTATAAACCTCTCTTATGGGTTTAATAGATTATATACTCCATACTTTAGTCAGTATAAACTTCTCTTATGGGTTTAATAGATAATATACTCCATACTTTAGTCAGTATAAACTTCTCTTATGGGTTTAATAGATAATATACTCCATACTTTAGTCAGTATAAACCTCTCTTATGGGTTTAATAGATAATATACTCCATACTTTAGTCAGTATAAACTTCTCTTATGGGTTTAATAGATAATATACTCCATACTTTAGTCAGTATAAACTTCTCTTATGGGTTTAATAGATAATATACTCCATACTTTAGTCAGTATAAACTTCTCTTATGGGTTTAATAGATAATATACTCCATACTTTAGTCAGTATAAACTTCTCTTATGGGTTTAATAGATAATATACTCCATACTTTAGTCAGTATAAACCTCTCTTATGGGTTTAATAGATTATATACTCCATACTTTAGTCAGTATAAACTTCTCTTATGGGTTTAATAGATAATATACTCCAGCTCGACAGGGGCGGAACCTTCGTCTCTCGGCGAAACAACCAACAGAAGCGGAAGTGACGGAGCGTTTATCCGGCGCTCTCCTCCACGTGTGAGAGCAGCGCAGTCCCATTGCGGCTCCGCAGCTCCACGATGAAGCGACCAAGTGAGTAAGCCCCGATATGAGCTGGTCAAACCGCCTCCATGGGCTTAATTGTTTGTTTTTTCTATGGATTAATCGCGAACATTTAATTTAACATATTTAATCATGAAAAGACACCATTTTAATTGTAACCGTTGTAATCACGAACGGCATACTTTACAGTTTGTTAGCTGATAACTTAGTTTTCTCTCTTGTCTTCAGAGCTAAAGAAAGCGAGTAAGCGGGTCTCGTGTTCCAAACGCTATAAAATACAGAAAAAGGTAAGACTTAACTTTCAAGATGGCCGTTCCTGCCTCGTGCTAACGTTGCTGCTAGCGTGTAGCTCGTCGAGGCTCATTTACAAGAAGACTGAGATTGTTTTGTGTTTCAGGTCAAAGATCACAACAGAAAGTTAAAAAAAGAGGCAAAAAAGAAAGGAGTGAGCAAACGAGTGAAGAAGGATCCCGGCGTGCCGAGCAGCGCCCCGTTCAAGGAGCAAGTCCTGCGGGAGGCCGAGCAGAGGAGGCTGCAGGTGGGCACCGCGAGGAGGACGAGGGGGCAGCGAGGGCACCGCGAGGAGGACGAGGGGGGGCAGCGAGGGCACCGCGAGGAGGACGAGGGGGCAGTGAGGCACCGCGAGGAGGACGAGGGGGGGCAGCGAGGGCACCGCGAGGAGGACGAGGGGGGGCAGCGAGGGCACCGCGAGGAGGACGAGGGGGGGCAGCGAGGGCACCGCGAGGAGGACGAGGGGGCAGCGAGGGCACCGCGAGGAGGACGAGGGGGGGCAGCGAGGGCACCGAGAGGAGGACGAGGGGGCAGCGAGGGCACTGCGAGGAGGACGAGGGGGGGCAGAGAGGGCACCGCGAGGAGGACGAGGGGGGGCAGCGAGGGCACCGCGAGGAGGACGAGGGGGCAGAGAGGGCACCGCGAGGAGGACGAGGGGGGGCAGCGAGGGCACCGCGAGGAGGACGAGAGGGGGCAGTGAGGCACCGCGAGGAGGACGAGGGAGCAGTGAGGGCACCGCGAGGAGGACGAGGGGGCAGTGAGGGCACCGCGAGGAGGACGAGGGGGGGCAGCGAGGGCACCGCGAGGAGGACGAGGGGGCAGCGAGGGCACCGCGAGGAGGACGAGGGGGGGCAGCGAGGGCACCGCGAGGAGGACGAGGGGGGGCAGCGAGGGCACCGAGAGGAGGACGAGGGGGCAGCGAGGGCACCGCGAGGAGGACGAGGGGGCAGCGAGGGCACCGCGAGGAGGACGAGGGGGGGCAGCGAGGGCACCGCGAGGAGGACGAGGGGGCAGCGAGGGCACCGCGAGGAGGACGAGGGGGGGCAGCGAGGGCACCGCGAGGAGGACGAGGGTGCAGCGAGGGGTATTGCGAGGGGGGCAGTGGGGGGTGTTGCGCGCACAGTGAGGGCACTGCGTGGGGTACAGTGAGGGCAAAGTGAGGGCACAGTACGTGTGGAGTCAGTTTTAGATGAGCTGCCTTCTGCTGTCGTAAACATTCAATACATTTTTCTTCTCTCTCACAGATTGAAGAAGAAAAAGAGAAGAAGAAGAAAACTAAGATAGAGGAGCGAGCTAAGAAGAGGAAAAAAGAGGCTGCAAGTCAAGAAAAAGAACCAAAGGCCAAGAAGGCTCGGCAGGTAAAAGCTTGGGCTCAAATACACTAAATAAGTTGAGGTGAGTTTACTGGCCTGCAGACTGACTGCTGCTCTTCTCAGGCCGTGGAGCAGCAGCCAGAGAAAGCGTCTCCAGACCGGAGCTCAAGGCACTTCCTGTGCTCTGAACTGAACAAGGTAACTCTGACAGGGCTTTGCAGGAGGAAAGGCTCCAGCGGGTCCTGGCTGACCGCTTCTCTTCCAGGTAATCGATGCATCGGATGTCGTCATACAAGTCCTGGACGCGCGTGACCCGCTGGGCTGCAGGTGTCCACAGCTGGAGGAGGCGGTGCTGCGCGGCAATAAAAAACTGCTCCTGGTTTTAAGCAAAATAGGTAAGTGGAGCGGAGCGCTGCCATGATGACTGTCACTACGCACTGAGCCGGTTTGAATGGAGACTAAGTGGTGACGTTGTGCTGTAGATCTGGTACCCAAGGAGAACGTGCAGCGCTGGATACAGAGCTTACAGCTGGAGTTCCCCGTCGTGGCGTTCAAAGCATCGACACAGATCGTGGACAAAACCCTGGTAGGTCACCTGACTGGACATGTTTAATGTGGAGGCCTGAGAAGGTGGAGCAGCTTGTTGTGCTGCTCTAACTGGTTATTAACCTCCAAGAGCAACACACAAACCACAGCATGAAGCGTCTGCCACGCGCAGAGCTCCGGCTCGTGTTTGTTAACATTCTAAACGTGTGAAATGATGTCTGTGACGCTGCGGGCGGAGCTTCAGCCTCTTGACATGCAAACCAAATACAACTGCACCTTGATGTTGATGTCTTCACCAGCGAGCCAGGAAGCGCAGGATCGTGGCCTCCAACGACGTCCTGGACCGATCCAGAACGGCCGCTTGCTTTGGGAACGCGGTGCTCACGGAGCTGCTGAGCAGCTACGCCGCCACGCAGCAGGACGGAGCGTCACTCCGAGTGGGAGTCGTTGGTAAGACCGTGTGTGTGTGTGTGTGTGTGTGTGTGTGTGTGTGTGTGTGTGTGTGCGTGTGCGTGCGTGCGTGCGTGCACAGTGAGTTCTTGTGTCTGACGTGTGGACCTGCTGGTTGTGTTGTTAGTTTAAAGTGCGTGGTCTATGTTGCCCGCAGGATTTCCTAATGTGGGGAAAAGCAGTCTGATCAACAGCATGAAGGGCGTCCTGGCCTGCAACGCCGGCATCAAGAGAGGCCTCACCAAGTGAGGACTCGACACGACTCAGCCGAATGACTTTACTGTGCGATTGTGTAACGCCTTGCTCGGTCTGTTTGGAGTTAAGCACTCGGTTCCCTCCCTCAGGTCCATGCAGGAGGTGCACATCTTGAAGAACGTGAAGATGATGGACAGCCCGGGCGTCGTGGCGTCGCCCTCCAACGCGCCCGCCTCCATGGCCCTGAGGAGCCTGCAGGTGGAGGAGGGCGCCGGCAGCGTGCTGGAGGCCGTCAGGACGCTGCTGAAGCAGTGCGACCACAGCCAGGTAGGAGGGATGAGGACGTGACCGCCGCGCCGCCAGTGAACTCAGATGTTGAGTGACTTCTTGTTTCCATGGTTTCAGATCATGCTCCAGTACAACGTCCCAGACTTCAGGAACTCTCTGGAGTTTGTAACTCTGTTCGCCAAGAAGCGCGGCTTCCTGCAGAAGGGAGGCGTTCCCAACGCGGAGCGCGCGGCCTCGGTGTTCCTGGCTGACTGGACCGGGTGAGTCTGCAGGAGCAGAGGGGCAGCGCTTTAGTGTGGAAATGAGGACCAAACGCAGCTCTGGAGTTCATTATGAAGACTTCTAATCCAACTCTGATCCCACACCGGCACAGTGACTGCATGGTGGAAATGATCCGCTCATAATCTTAATCTAAACCGTCTGTCTCCTCAGGTCCACGGTGAGCTACCACTGCAAGGTGCCCGAGGACGCCGGCCCGCCTGCAGACACGCAGACGCACGGCGGCTGGGATGTGAACCTTCTGGAGACGGGCAACCAGAACACTCTGAAAGGTACAGCACTACATCCGGATACTGACGGCACGGCATCGCCTTTTAGACTCTTGGCTGAACATAACTTTCTTTTTAGGAGTTAAGTTCCCGAGCCAGGCGAGCAGCATCAGCTTCACCTCCAAAGGCCCGACGGCCGGTCTGCTGAGGGTCGAGTCCCCAGAGGAGAAACCTGCAGAACAGAACGAGGTAATGACCGCGAGGCCGTACAGATGCTTAATGATGTGAGCGGGCCGCTCTCCAGGAAATGAGGACAACAACGCATGTCTCGATTTGTGTATGAAGACTTCTAATCCAACTCTGATCCTGCTGGCTGCGCTTCTCTTGCAGCGCGTTGCTTCTTGAAGGTTGTTGCGCTGCAGTAGTTGAAACTTCTCCTTTTCTTGCAGCCTCTGCAAAGTGCTGAGGAAACGAGTCAAACAGAAGAACCGGACGAGCCCCTTAAGAGTAAGTAGTGTTTAAGAAAGGGAAAGTCCTTCAGCGCGGCGTTGCTCAGGGTCTTATTGTTGCTCTCGTCCTGCAGGGCCAGCGCTTCATGTGCAGTTTCAGTCCGTCTCCACCGACGACGCCTACGACTTCAACACAGACTTTAAATGAGCGCCGCCGGCTTTGTCTGCAGGACCTGTAGACGTGTTTATATAAAGAATCGGTGTCGAGAGCCTTGAACGCCTCGTGGCGGGCAGAGCTGGTTCAGGGTGAGCGATTGTTCTTAAACTGCGTCTGGAAGACGAAGCTCTTCATCTTGATCCCTGGCATCCAGGACTCTGCAGACATGGACTTCATCTGTTGTGTACATATCAAGGACTGCTTCTTCTTCCATGTGCTGCTTTCACAGGTCATTTGTAAGTGAGTTCACCCGGATACTGTAAATAGACAACAAAGTGTAATAAAGCCTCTCCAAAACCATCATGTCATTTTCCTAAAGCGGTTTCATGCTGTTGGAACGTCTCTCTGGAGGAAGTATTACTACAACTGGAAAACCAGATTGAAAATATAAACCTCTTTATTTCATGTGCCGTACAAGAGGAAACCTTTGTGTTAAAGGTTGTGTGTGCGTGCGTGTGTGTGCACAGAGCACGATGAGAATATTGAGCAAACAATCATCACATTTCTGCAGAGGCGTCTTACACAACATGTTCAAAACATCAGCACACTAAACTATTGTTACTGGCAGTTCTAAAGTAATGGGCAAGACTGCCAGGCATTAATGGACTAATGGAAAGCATCTCCTGTCCTGGCAATAGAAATGAAAAGCACAGAACACTGAAAGGACATGAAGTAGAAAGCGAGGTACTTGAGGTACTTGAGGTAACGGAAGGGGCGGGCTGTGCAGGTAAAGGTTTCAGTGCTGAGGCAGATGCACAGGCCCTGCAATGAAACGTCAGGTGCTCTGGGGGCGTGGCCTGCTGGGGGCGTGGCCTGCTGGGGGCGTTCCCGTCTCGTGCCCCGGGTGTTTCCGTGTCCCCGCGCGGTCGGGATGAACCGGCGGTCCCACAGCGGCAGGAGGAGGACGTCCTGCAGGGCTTGTGGCGCCCTCCAGTGGAGGAGCTGGGCAGCTTTCACAAAGCTTTGCTGCTCCTGAACCGCCTGAAGGACGTTTTGTGGTCATCGAGAGTCAAACTGTCACAAATACATCGTGTCAAGGTTCAAACAGTTCGACATGAAAACAACAGTCACTTTTTGCATAATTAAACTGACTGTTGAAGGAATACTTCAATATTTTATCAGGTCCTTTGATTCCCAATCTTCCTGAGTTACCTGAGAAGATTGACGTCATCGATATGTTGAACCATTTCTTTAAAGCTTCTTCAGAATCCTGACAGCACGTCCTAATAGATGCTGCTGTGTTGTGTTGTGATACTGTGAAAAGCATCACAGTCACTTCCACAGGAAACAATGTGGTGTGTTTAGAAGCGTTGGGTCTAAAAGGTGTTGGATCTTCAGCCAACCGTTCACAGAGAAGTATTTTAAGGATGTCTACAGTCTGATGAGATGTCTACAACAACACATTCAGACTCTGAGCAGCAACAACAGAAACATATCTGGCTGTTCTTTGCCTAAAATGTCACCGAGGTTGAGCAGATTTGGTTGAACTATAATAAGGAAGGCGACGGCCAGCAGCAGGAGAATAACCACGTTTACTGAAACACACGGAAAAACTGACCTTAATGACTGTGACACCACAACAAAAAACTGACCTTAATGACTGTGACACCACAACAAAAAACTGACCTTAATGACTGTGACACCACAACAAAAAACTGACCTTAATGACTGTGACACCACAACAAAAAACTGACCTTAATGACTGTGACACCACAACAAAAAACTGACCTTAATGACTGTGACACCACAACAAAAAACTGACCTCAATGACTGTGACACCACAACAAAAAACTGACCTTAATGACTGTGACACCACAACAAAAAACTGACCTCAATGACTGTGACACCAGGAAAACGTCTGTGAATGTTCATGGCAGCCAAATTCGTATATTTTATATCCACCATCAGTATATTATCATATACATCATTAGTATAAAATATTATACATCATTAGTATATAATGTTATACATCATTACTATATTATAATATACATCGTTAGTATATTATATATCATTAGTATATAATAATATACTTCATCAGTATATTATACATCATTAGTATATTATAATATGAACATATAGACAGGATATTTAAACTCTATATGAACACATAAACAGGATATTTAAACTCTATATGAACACATAAACAGGATATTTAAACTCTATATGAACACATAAACAGGATATTTAAACTCTACATTAATACATAAACAGGATATTTAAACTCTACATTAATACATAAACAGGATATGTAAACTCTACATTAATACATAAACAGGATATTTAAACTCTACATTAATACATAAACAGGATATTTAAACTCTACATTAATACATAAACAGGATATTTAAACTCTACATTAATACATAAACAGGATATTTAAACTCTACATTAATACATAAACAGGATATTTAAACTCTACATTAATACATAAACAGGATATTTAAACTGTATATTAATACATAAACAGGATATTTAAACTGTATATTAATACATAAACAGGATATTTAAACGCTACATTAATACATAGACAGGATATTTAAACTCTACATTAATACATAAACAGGATATTTAAACGCTATATGAACACATAAACAGGATATTTAAACTCTACATTAATACATAAACAGGATATTTAAACTCTACATTAATACATGGACAGGATATTTAAACTCTACATTAATACATAAACAGGATATTTAAACTCTACATTAATACATAAACAGGATATTTAAACTCTACATTAATACATGGACAGGATATTTAAACTCTACATTAATACATAAACAGGATATTTAAACTCTATATGAACACATAAACAGGATATTTAAACTCTACATTAATACATAAACAGGATATTTAAACTCTACATTAATACATAAACAGGATATTTAAACTCTATATGAACACATAAACAGGATATTTAAACTCTACATTAATACATAAACAGGATATTTAAACTCTATATGAACACATAAACAGGATATTTAAACTCTACATTAATACATACACAGGATATTTAAACTCTATATGAACACATAAACAGGATATTTAAACTCTACATTAATACATAAACAGGATATTTAAACTCTACATTAATACATAAACAGGATATTTAAACTCTATATGAACACATAAACAGGATATTTAAACTCTACATTAATACATAAACAGGATATTTAAACTCTACATTAATACATAAACAGGATATTTAAACTCTATATGAACACATAAACAGGATATTTAAACTCTACATTAATACATGGACAGGATATTTAAACTCTACATTAATACATAAACAGGATATTTAAACTCTATATGAACACATAAACAGGATATTTAAACTCTACATTAATACATAAACAGGATATTTAAACTCTACATTAATACATAAGCAGGATATTTAAACTCTACATTAATACATAAACAGGATATTTAAACTCTACATTAATACATAAACAGGATATTTAAACTCTACATTAATACATAAGCAGGATATTTAAACTCTACATTAATACATAAACAGGATATTTAAACTCTACATTAATACATAAACAGGATATTTAAACTCTACATTAATACATAAACAGGATATTTAAACTCTACATTAATACATAAGCAGGATATTTAAACTCTACATTAATACATAAGCAGGATATTTAAACTCTATAACCGCCAGCTCAACAGCAACACGGGAAACGCGGCAGTGAAAGCTGCCCGTGCGTTCGCCTGATTGTAATGTTCCGCCTGCTTGCTGTTTCCAGTAAATACTATAAAATAAGTGCACAGTTAATGTAGAATAGCTCATAAGACACTAAGCGTAGTGACGAGCAAAGTTTTTCACTTGCGTGAAAGCAGATTTACCTAAAAAGTGTGACTCAGCAGATAACGCGAGTCCTCGTCGGAGGTCCTTCACAACACGACGTATCTGTTAGAAACCGGAAGTCGACCTGCGAGCGTTTCCACCAAATTTTGTTGGTTTTTGCTCGTTCCCTCCAAATAAAAACGATGCTGTCAATGTTCAAGTCCATTCCTTCGCACATGGTAAGATATTGGAGCTGTTATATACATCCCTGCTCTTCTACTAAGCTAACGGCAGCTAACGTGCTCGTCTACAAGCTAACGGTGGCTAACTTAGCTTAAACATAAACTAACGTTACATTGATAACAGCTGCTCCACTGTGACTCATCTATGTGATGTTTTATTAAAGTATGACTCATCTATGTGAGGTTTTATTAAAGTAGAGCTCATCTATGTGAGGTTTTATTAAAGTATGGCTCATCTATGTGATGTTTCATTAAAGTAGAGCTCATCTATGTGAGGTTTTATTAAAGTAGAGCTCATCTATGTGAGGTTTTATTAAAGTATGGCTCATCTATGTGAGGTTTTATTAAAGTATGGCTCATCTATGTGATGTTTTATTAAAGTATGGCTCATCTATGTGAGGTTTTATTAAAGTATGGCTCATCTATGTGAGGTTTTATTAAAGTATGGCTCATCTATGTGAGGTTTTATTAAAGTATGGCTCATCTATGTGATGTTTTATTAAAGTATGGCTCATCTATGTGATGTTTCATTCAAGTAGAGCTCATCTATGTGAGGTTTCATTAAAGTAGAGCTCATCTATGTGAGGTTTTATTAAAGTATGGCTCATCTATGTGATGTTTCATTAAAGTAGAGCTCATCTATGTGATGTTTTATTAAAGTATGGCTCATCTATGTGATGTTTTATTAAAGTAGAGCTCATCTATGTGAGGTTTTATTAAAGTATGGCTCATCTATGTGAGGTTTTATTAAAGTATGGCTCATCTATGTGATGTTTCATTAAAGTAGAGCTCATCTATGTGAGGTTTTATTAAAGTATGGCTCATCTATGTGATGTTTTATTAAAGTATGGCTCATCTATGTGATGTTTCATTAAAGTAGAGCTCATCTATGTGAGGTTTTATTAAAGTATGGCTCATCTATGTGATGTTTTATTAAAGTATGGCTCATCTATGTGAGGTTTTATTAAAGTATGGCTCATCTATGTGATGTTTCATTAAAGTAGAGCTCATTTATGTGATGTTTTATTAAAGTATGGCTCATCTATGTGAGGTTTCATTAAAGTAGAGCTCGTGTAACACTATCTTAACACTTTAACCTTATTGAGTCTGTCCTTGAGGTCAGTGGCAGCTTTTTGGCTCCTCTGTGCTGTTGATGTTGTTGTGGCCTTCACAGGTTTCCCTGTCTCTTGTGTTACAGGATTATAAAGGCCAGAAACTGGCGGAACAGATTTTCCAAGGCATAATACTCATCTCAGCGGTAACCAAGCACGACACATGACGCCAGCGGTCTCTCCTGTGGTCGGGTTCACTGATGGTTTTCTCTTTCCAGGTGATTGGCTTCGTGTACGGTCTGATCATTGAACAGTTTGGATGGACCGTGTACATCGTCTTGGCGGGCTTTGTTATATCCTGTGTGGTAAGTAGTTTACATTTGTATGTGCTTTAAAGGAATTCACTTTGTTCCACTGTACACTAGTCAGTTTACTCTCCTGACATGTGGACCAGCAGGCAGCAGGGGGCGCTGACAGATGTCAGCGCTTTAAAGGATACACAGGAAGTCACAGAAAGTTACTTCCTGTTAGATATCTGCTGTGAAATACATTACTAGTTTAAAATGTTGTATAGATAAAATTCATCAACCGCAAGATGTTTTCAGATTAACATGAAACTCAACAATCCAGTATTAAGTATTAAACTACACATAAATCATAATGTTTGCTGATCTAAGAGACAATCAGCTCTCTGATGTGGGACAGCAGGCGTTTCCCATCATGCACTGGGCCAGGCAGTCAGTGCAGAGCCGCTGCGGCCGCTGGCCACGTGTGCATGTCATCAGAGTCAAATCGGGCACAAATCTACCCAGCATGCATTGCACTGCGATCGATTCGGATCAGGGCGACTCATCTTGTCAACGCCCTAGATTAGTAGTCTACAGTCTATGCGTTGTTGGTCTTGTGCTTGTATTCCATGTCAATCCTTCTCTGGGAGGCGTCACCAGCCGACCTCTGACCTCTCTCTGTCCCGGCTGTAGCTGACGCTGCCCCCGTGGCCCATGTACAGGAAGAACCCTCTGTGCTGGCAGCCGCCGGTACAGGAGAGCAGCGGGGACTCCAGCCAGAAGCCTCAGGAAACGCTCAAGAAAAAGAAACACAAGTAGCTCCCGTCTGAAGCTTTTGGGAGAGAAAGCATGCTCACAGTGTTTGATCATTACTGTCCAAATAATAAACATCTGAAGTTCTGTTGCATTTTTATTTAGAAGTGTTGTTTTTTATTGAGTCCAAAGAAGCTGTCTTTAGAGCATTTCCCTGTTTTGTTGCTCTCAATGAAACACATTGTGGTCTTTAACATTATGGAAAATGAGTGTAAACCAAAGAAAATATTTAATAGAAAAGATTTACATTTCAATATCTAAAATACATCATCACATTGCGTACAAAGTACAATACAGCAGAATGTTCTATTACCTTCCAAGATGCAGCCAGTCAATCACTTATCAAAGCGCTAGCTCGCCTTATGAACAATCGTAGGTATCCATGAGAAGAGACGCGCTTCAACTTGACAACGCTGTTGCATAGAAACCCTGAAAACTACAGGAATAAAGTTCAGTTTGAAGAACGAGGGGAGAAACCAGGTGAGCGTACGATGGCGCACACGTTCTGTCACATGACACAGAAGCTTTCGTCATAAACAGCGTTGACCTTTTGTTTCCACTCAAACTGTCAGATTTCTCCCAAAGACGAAGCTTCCTGTTGGAGATCCTCTGGGATGATTTCCTCTTCAACGAGCAGCGTGAGCAGCGATCACGACGCATTAACAGCAATGTCCTCAAAGAACTTGAGCTGCCTCACCATCACGGCGTACGCTCGGTACTTCTCGTCTCCCATCTGGTCTCGGAGGCAAAGCTGCAGGGAGAAAAGGATCATGGGAGAAAGAACTGGTGACTTGAGTTCTACACTCGCATCAATTCGTTCTATTGTGCATGGGTAAGTTAATCTATTAGGTTCGATATGGTAATATTAATACAGTATATATAGTTGTTCCCCTGCAGCTCTCCATACCAGGAGAACCTTCATCAGCTCTGCTAGAACCCGAGCGTCTGAGCAGACGTTCCTTCCTGGGCCACGTCACGGTGTTCCCCGCAGGCTACACGCGCTCTGCTAATTTAAGCATACTTCTCGTTTGGCGTCATCCTCCACCTCCATGAGGTCCAGCACCCGGTCCAGCAGCTTGACCCCCAGACCCTTCACCACGTCCGTCCTCAGGTGTTCTATGGCCCTCCTGATCTTGGCCGGACCCGACGTGCAGCCTGTCGGAGGGAAGCGCCGGTTAAACACAAAGAGTTACAGAATGTGATGGCAGAAGAGTTTGAGTATCTCACCGCGAGGCATCTCTCCCAGTGACAGGTCCTCGTCTGCAGCCTTCCCATGAAGCACCAGAGTGTCTCTGTACTTCCTGTTCAGTTTGAATTCTGGTAAAGCCGTAGAGCCACAAGCTTTGTCCGCCTCACTCGCGGCGTCGCCGGTCTCCAGCCCCAGTGTCTGGGTCATCATGTGGACTAAATCCTGCATGTCGCTGGATTCAGTCTTCCTGCTGGAATCATGGATGACATGAACTCCTCCTCAAGCAATGTGAACAAGACAATAGCTCAATAGAGAGCGAATGATAGAGCTGTCACCTTTCCCTGCAGTCTCCCTCTGAACGATCTGTGGAACTGGTGGATGAGCTGCACTCCTCTTCATCGGACCTTTGCTCCTTTTCCTCCTGTAAGGAAGCAGAGCTCCGTGTTACAGCCATGAGACTCACAGGGTCCAGTGCTGGTTAGGGTTAGTACTGGGAGCAGTCCAGTGCTGGGAGGGTTAGTACTGGGAGCAGTCCAGTGCTGGGAGGGTTAGTACTGGGAGCAGTCCAGTGCTGGGAGGGTTAGTTCTGGGAGCAGTCCAGTGCTGGGAGGGTTAGTACTGGGAGCAGTCCAGTGCTGGGAGGGTTAGTACTGGGAGCAGTCCAGTGCTGGTTAGGGTTAGTACTGGGAGCAGTCCAGTGCTGGGAGGGTTAGTACTGGGAGCAGTCCAGTGCTGGTTAGGGTTAGTACTGGGAGCAGTCCAGTGCTGGTTAGGGTTAGTACTGGGAGCAGTCCAGTGCTGGTTAGGGTTAGTACTGGGAGCAGTCCAGTGCTGGTTAGGGTTAGTACTGGGAGCAGTCCAGTGCTGGGAGGGTTAGTACTGGGAGCAGTCCAGTGCTGGTTAGGGTTAGTACTGGGAGCAGTCCAGTGCTGGGAGGGTTAGTACTGGGAGCAGTCCAGTGCTGGGAGGGTTAGTACTGGGAGCAGTCCAGTGCTGGTTAGGGTTAGTACTGGGAGCAGTCCAGTGCTGGTTAGGGTTAGTACTGGGAGCAGTCCAGTGCTGGTTAGGGTTAGTACTGGGAGCAGTCCAGTGCTGGGAGGGTTAGTACTGGGAGCAGTCCAGTGCTGGGAGGGTTAGTACTGGGAGCAGTCCAGTGCTGGGAGGGTTAGTACTGGGAGCAGTCCAGTGCTGGGAGGGTTAGTACTGGGAGCAGTCCAGTGCTGGGAGGGTTAGTACTGGGAGCAGTCCAGTGCTGGTTAGGGTTAGTACTGGGAGCAGTCCAGTGCTGGGAGGGTTAGTACTGGGAGCAGTCCAGTGCTGGGAGGATTAGTACTGGGAGCAGTCCAGTGCCGGGAGGGTTAGTACTGGGAGCAGTCCAGTGCTGGTTAGGGTTAGTACTGGGAGCAGTCCAGTGCTGGGAGGGTTAGTACTGGGAGCAGTCCAGTGCTGGGAGGGTTAGTACTGGGAGCAGTCCAGTGCTGGGAGGGTTAGTACTGGGAGCAGTCCAGTGCTGGTTAGTGTTAGTACTGGGAGCAGTCCAGTACTGGTTAGGGTTAGTGCTGGGAGCAGTCCAGTGCTGGTTAGGGTTAGTACTGGGAGCAGTCCAGTGCTGGGAGGGTTAGTACTGGGAGCAGTCCAGTACTGGTTAGGGTTAGTGCTGGGAGCAGTCCAGTGCTGGTTAGTGTTAGTACTGGGAGCAGTCCAGTACTGGTTAGGGTTAGTGCTGGGAGCAGTCCAGTGCTAGTTAGGGTTAGTGCTGGGAGCAGTCCAGTGCTGGTTAGGGTTAGTACTGGGAGCAGTCCAGTGCTGGTTAGGGTTAGTACTGGGAGCAGTCCAGTGCTGGGAGGGTTAGTACTGGGAGCAGTCCAGTGCTGGTTAGGGTTAGTGCTGGGAGCAGTCCAGTGCTGGGAGGGTTAGTACTGGGAGCAGTCCAGTACTGGTTAGTGTTGGGTGTCCGTACCATCCAGCTGGTCCCAGTGGAGCAGTCTGAGGCGGACCGGGCAGCTGCAGCGCTGCGGCGCTCGTCCTGCCTGCAGGGGGCGCCATGAGATGCCCTCCTGACAACGCCGGTTCCTGTGGACGCAGCAGGGAGGGCATCAATAACTACACAACTACAAGTACACACTCCACTGCAGAGCTGGAAACAAGTGAAGAATATTCATCCTAAAATATGTGTGTGTGTGTGTGTGTGTGTGTGTGTGTGTGTGTGTGTGTGTGTGTGTGTGTGTGTGTGTGTGTGTGTGTGTGTGTGTGTGTGTGTGTGTGTGTGTGTGTGTGTGTGTGTGTGTGTACCTGGTTGGCCGGACACCTCCCCGGCCTGCCTCAGTCTCCTCCTCTCTCTGGCAGACAGAGGTCGATCCTGAAAACAATCAGACATATTTCTGGGGTTAATAGACTGATTTCATGAAGAAAGAACCAGCACATGAAAAGCATCAGCACAAAGAGCGTGAGGACAGGAAGTGTGTCCACTGGTCCAGACTCCGGCCTCCAGAGCTTCACAGGCTGAATCCTGCTTCTCATGCGCTTCATGCAGAATGAATACTCTCTCTGCATCGTGAGGAAGAGCACGCTCACCGGCTGTAGGCCTTCGTCCCTGCAGGAACTCCCTGAGGAGGAGGAGGAGGAGGAAGAGGAGGGGGGCGCTCCACGGGCTTGCTGGCCCTCCGTGCCGACCCTCCTCTTATGAGGAAAAGGAGCCACAGGAGGTGGAGGTAAAGGCCGAGGAGCCGTCGCCTTGGACTAACAGGAGGAGAAGCAACACCAATGAAACTTTAGCTCGAGTACTGCAGAAAAACTGTCACATGTGGACTTGAACATTAACTCACATGTGGACTTGAACATTAACTCACATGTGGACTTGAACATTAACTCACATGTGGACTTGAACATTAACTCACATGTGGACTTGAACATTAACTCACATGTGGACTTGAACATTAACTCACGTGTGGACTTGAACTCAGCATTAATTGAGAGTTCGTTCACAAATGCAACAGGATGGTTAGTCATAAAACCAGTTCCTTGTTTTGGAAATCCCGAAAACGTCAGAACATCAAACGCCTTTGTGTCTGTTCAGAATATTACACACACACACAGACACACACAGCTACATGTGGTCCTGTTTGTGTGTGTGTGTCATGGTCAGCAGCAGCGCTACAAGTTACAGGAAGCGGAGCATTTCTAATGTCTTTGTCTCCATTTTGTTTTGACCAACTTGCTACTGACCCTGCTGACCTCACCACTGACCCTGGACCTGCTGACCTCACCACTGACCCTGCTGACCTCACCACTGACCCTGCTGACCTCACCACTGACCCTGGACCTGCTGACCTCACCACTGACCCTGCTGACCTCACCACTGACCCTGCTGACCTCACCACTGACCCTGACCCTGCTGACCTCACCACTGACCCTGACCCTGCTGACCTCACCACTGACCCTGCTGACCTCACCACTGACCCTGCTGACCTCACCACTGACCCTGCTGACCTCACCACTGACCCTGACCCTGCTGACCTCACCACTGACCCTGACCCTGCTGACCTCACCACTGACCCTGCTGACCTCACCACTGACCCTGCTGACCTCACCACTGACCCTGACCCTGCTGACCTCACCACTGACCCTGGACCTGCTGACCTCACCACTGACCCTGCTGACCTCACCACTGACCCTGGACCTGCTGACCTCAACACTGACCCTGAACCTGCTGACCTCACCACTGACCCTGGACCTGCTGACCTCACCACTGACCCTGCTGACCTCACCACTGACCCTGACCCTGCTGACCTCACCACTGACCCTGCTGACCTCACCACTGACCCTGACCCTGCTGACCTCACCACTGACCCTGACCCTGCTGACCTCACCACTGACCCTGCTGACCTCACCACTGACCCTGCTGACCTCACCACTGACCCTGACCCTGCTGACCTCACCACTGACCCTGACCCTGCTGACCTCACCACTGACCCTGCTGACCTCACCACTGACCCTGCTGACCTCACCACTGACCCTGACCCTGCTGACCTCACCACTGACCCTGGACCTGCTGACCTCACCACTAACCCTGCTGACCTCACCACTGACCCTGGACCTGCTGACCTCAACACTGACCCTGACCCTGCTGACCTCACCACTGACCCTGGACCTGCTGACCTCACCACTGACCCTGCTGACCTCACCACTGACCCTGGACCTGCTGACCTCACCACTGACCCTGGACCTACTGACCTCACCACTGACCCTGCTGACCTCACCACTGACCCCGCTGACCTCACCTCTGACACCACAGCACCATCTAGTGGGCTGAAAGAGCAATAATTATTTTTCTCTAGGACCAAAAAGTTCATAATTGATGTAATAAAAAATAGATACTTGGCTTCCGTGCAAAATATGGTGATACTATTCTGTATCGACCCCCCTCTAATCCCATCAGGGATCCCTCAATGAGATTTAAGATACTTCTATATCTGAATTCAGAGCCCAAGCGGCACTTGAGGACCTGAAGTGCAGGTGCCCCTCGTCAGCTAATGCGTGGTGTTTACCGGGCCCTGCTCCCCGCGGGGTCGGGGTGTGCCCCTCCCTCGGTGCTGCTGGGGTGCAGACGGGTTCGACGAGCAGGACAGAGGAGTTTGGTGCCGACTGGCCGGAGGGGGAGCCTCTTCTGGAACCGGCTCCTAAACAGACACAATTGGACTTTTCACTGCTGTGCACTGGTTTGGCAGTTCGCCCAGCTGAGGGTCCGTATTCTGGCTGCAGTGAGTTCATGCTCACCAGTGTCGGAGGAAACGGCTCCAACAGCTTTTCAGTAGAATCCAGGCTGTCCTAGAAAGACATGAACCACCACGTTAAGGACAAGTCTTCCTGACAGAAAGACCTCTCTCTGACGAGGAGCTCCTACCTGGAGGCCTGAGGTTTGGTGTTGTGTCGGAGGTCCCTTGAGGAGAGCGACGGTGTCCCCTCTCTCGTCCAGATCTACTTTCACAGTGTCCATGTTGTCTCTGCTGGTCCCCTCATGAACGCTCTCCATGTCCAGCTTTGAGTTCTGCAGGTCTGCCTCTTGGAGCAGCTCCAAGGTATCATTTGAATCCCCCACAGCCGACATGGGTTGCTCCCCACCAACAGACCAAGCCTCCCTGGGGCTGGGCGTGGCCTGTGGATGAAGGCCCAACACGCCATTGGAGGCCCTCCTCTCCTCTGCTCCCCAACGGCCAACACCTGTTGCCTTTGGAGTTGGCTGAACCGGGGGACCGGGTTTCCCTTTCCCCTTGCGGTCTTTGTCCACACTGTGAGTCATGGGGTCAGTACCAACACCATGGTGACACACAACTGGCTTGGGCTTCTCCGCCAGGTCCTCATCCTCCTGCAGCCGAACATCAATGTTGCTGATCGTTGCCAGGGACGTGACGCTCAGAGCCTCAGCCGGTTTATGAGGGCCTCTCTCTTCTTTCTGAGGATGAAGGACATCATCAGGAGTGAAGGAGCCTGGGCTAATAGGCTCCACTGGACAGTTCAAGACATCACTACTTAAATGTATCTACACAAACATGTTGAATATACATAATCAATAATGTTATAAATCTAAAGATACATTCTGTGTTGACTTTGTATAAACTCCTCATCAGATTCATTCAGCAGCTGCTGGCTTCACTTTGTTCATTACAGTCTAACCATTACAGTCCACGCCACCATCTATTCAAGACAAAAGGTTCCTGGCATGGTTGAGTTTTACAGGTGGTCTCTCACCCGTCTCCTCCTGGTAAAGGGCTTCTGACGGGAGCTTCCCTCCGGACAGGAGCCTCCTTCGGGACGGGAGCCTCCTTCGGAACGGGAGCCTCCTTCGGAACGGGAGCCTCCTTCGGGATGGGAGCCTCCTTCGGGACGGGAGCCTCCTTCGGGACGGGAGCCTCCTTCAGAACGGGAGCCTCTTTCAGAACGGGAGCCTCTTTCAGAACGGGAGCCTCCTTCGGGACGGGAGCCTCTTTCAGAATGGGAGCCTCCTTCGGGACGGGAGCCTACTTCAGAACGGGAGCCTCTTTCAGAACGGGAGCCTCCTTCGGGACGGGAGCCTCTTTCAGAATGGGAGCCTCCTTCGGGACGGGAGCCTACTTCAGAACCGGCGCGTCCCTCCGGACGGGCGCTTCCCTCAGACGTCGCCTGATGAGCCACCGCAGAAGGTCTACCTCCACCTCCACCACTGGCTGGCTTTCTTGACTTGGCAGTTTTTCTGATGAGAACCAAATCCAACATAAAGATATCAGAGCAGGTATAGATGCTACTTCGTGTAGCAGCTCAATCATCGACAATACCATCAGAAAAGCTTCCTACTCTTTCGTGGCCTCGAGGAACAGAGCAATCTGCCGCTTGATGTAGGGCTGCCGCAGGATCCGCTTGACATCGGGCCGGTCTTCAGGTCTCTTGCTCAGCATGCTCTGGATCAGCTCTCCCAGCTGGAGGTCATACCGACTGGGCATCTGTGGGAGCTGATGAGGACACCAGAGAGTATTCACAAGTCCTTTTGCAGTATCTAGCATTCCTAGAATCAGTTTTCAAAACAATACGTACTGTGTAAAAGAGGAACCATTATTAAACCAGTCCTGATCCAGAGCATTCAAAACTCCAGTCTGCATATGGAACTCAACATAATGTGACTCCCAAACCAAAGCCTCAGATAAAATACTGGACCTTCATAGGTCTCATACGATGTGTAAGAAGATGGAACCCACCTTTCCTTCTACGATGCGATACACCAGTGAGTTCATGTCCTTGGCATTGAAGGCGTGCTTCAGGGTGGACATCTCATACACGCAGCAGCCCAGCGCCCACACGTCTGACTGGAGACACACAGCGCCCGTACGGGGTTTACACCAGTCACATGACCAGTCACCTGACCAGTCTCCTGAGCAGCAGCAGCTCACCTTGTGGTTGTAGGGCTTGTTGGAGAAGAGCTCGGGGCTCATGTAGTAAGGGGTCCCGATGAGGGTGCTGGCCATGTCGTTCTGGTTCTCCAGGACTCGAGCTATGCCCAGGTCCCCCACCTTGATGATGTTGGTCTTGGTCAAGAAGATGTTCTGTGTCTTCAGGTCCCGGTGGAGAATGTTCCTCTCATGCAGGTACTGCAAAGCAAAACCACAAATGACTGAGACCCTGTTCTGTGTGCCCTTGCATGACCTTGACTTCGCACCAGTACCTGTAGAGCCATGGCTATCTGGACAAACCACTCCACCACCTGCTTCTCAGGTAGGAGGTCGCCCTTTTGCCTCTTGAGGCGATGATAAAGGTCGCCGCCTTCGCAGAAGCCCATCACGATGTACAGCTGGCAGTCGCCTCCCTCCCACGACTCCCTGTAGGTCACAATGTTGGGGTGCCGCAGGCAGGACAGCAGCTGCGCCTCCTGCTCGGCTGCACGCCGCTCCCGCTGGGAGGACGTGGTCAGGTTCAGCTTCTTAACAACATACTGGGAGCAATGGAAGACAGCCAGTTACTCTCCATTAGTCGGGAACCTACAGTATTTGTCATCCTTTGTGGAATCCAACATTAAAAGTCCCCACTAGGGGGAGAAGATGAAGCTTTCCACCAGAAACCAGGAGTTTACAGGACACACTCAAGGTTTCAGACCACAATACCAGAGCTCCTTCACAGGAGAGGACAGTCCTATGAAGGGTCACACCTTGTAGGGTCACGCTATGTAGGGTCACGCCATGTAGGGGTTACAGGGTCACGCCTTGTAGGGGTCATGCCATGTAGGGGTCACGAGGTCACGCCTTGTAGGAGTCACACCTTGTAAGGGTCATGGGGTCATGCCGTGTAGGGGTCGCGAGTTCACGCCTTGTAGGGATCACACCAAGTAGAGGTTACAGGGTCACGCCTTGTAAGGGTTATGTCGTGTAGGGGTCACAAGGTTACGCCTTGTAGGGATCACACCATGTAGAGGTTACAGGGTCACGCCTTGTAAGGGTTATGTCGTGTAGGGGTCACAAGGTTACGCCTTGTAGGGATCACGCCATGTAGGGGTTACAGGGTCACACCTTGTAGGGGTTATGCCGTGTAGGGGTCACGCCATGTAGGGATCACGCAATGTAGGGGTCACACCATGTAGGGGTCACGAGGTCACACCTTGTAGGAGTCACACCCTGTAGGGGTCACGCCTTGTAGGGGTCATGCCATGAAGGGGTCACGCCTTATAGTGGTCACGCCTTGTAGGGGTCATAGGGTCACACCTTGTAGGGGTCATGTTGTGTAGGGGTCACGAGGTCACGCCATGTATGGATTACAGGGTCACACCTTGTAGGGGTCATGCTGTGTAGGGGTCACAAGGTCACGCTATGTAGGCGTCATGCCTTGTAGGGGTAACAGGGTCATGCCTTGTACTGGTCATACCTTGTAGGGGACACATGGTCACGCCATGAAGGGGTCACCCCATGTGGGGTCACAAGGTCACGTCTTGTAGGGGTAACAGGGTCATGCCTTGTTGGGGGTCACACCTTGTAGAGGTAACAGAGTCCAGCCTTGTCGGGGTCACACCTTGTAGGCGTCATAGGGTCACACCTTGTAGGGGTTACGCTTTGTAGGGGTCAGACCCAGTAGGCGTGACAGGGTCACACTATGTAGGGGTCACACCTTGTAGGGGTATCAGGGTCATGCCTTGTTGGGGGTCACATCTTGTAGAGGTCACAGGGTCCAGCCTTGTCGGGGTCACACCTTGTAGGGGTCACAGGGTCTCGTCTTGTAGGGCTCACAGGGTCATGCCTTGTAGGGGTCACACCTTGTCACAGGGTCACATATTGTAGGGGTTCACAGGGTCACACCCTGTAGGGTCATAGGGTCAGTTAACCCACCAAACCACTACCTACTGCAGTACTTGGTGTAGCTGTACTTGGTGTAGCAGTACGTAGTTACTAGTACTTGGTGTAGCAATACTTGGGGCAGCAGTACTTGAGCTATCATTTCTTGGTGTACTTGTTTACTAGTTGTTGGTGTAGCAGTACTTGCGGTAGCAGTTCTTGGTGTAGCAGTACTTGTTTACTGGTTCTTGGTGTAGCAGTACTTATTTACTAGTTGTTGGTGTAGCAGTACTTGTTTACGAGATGTTGGTGGAGCAGTACTTGTTTACTGGTTCTTGCTGTAGCAGTACTTGTTTACTCGTTGTTGGTGTAGCAGTACTTGTTTACTAGATGTTGGTGTAGCAGTACTTGTTTACTAGATGTTGGTGTAGCAGTACTTGTTTACTGGTTCTTGCTGTAGCAGTACTTGTTTACTAGTTGTTGGTGTAGCAGTACTTGTGGTAGCAGTTCTTGGTGTAGCAGTACTTGTTTACTGGTTCTTGGTGTAGCAGTACTTGATTACTAGTTCTTGCTGTAGCAGTAGTTGTTTACTAGTTATTGGTGTAGCAGTACTTGTGGTAGCAGTTCTTGGTGTAGCAGTACTTGATTACTAGTTTTTGGTGTAGCAGTACTTGTGGTAGCAGTATTTACTGGTTTACTAGTACTCGGTAGCAGGCTGGTCTCGGGCTCACCTGCTTCCGGTCCGCGCAGTGCGTCACCAGGTGCACTTCCCCGTAGCTCCCTTTGCCGACGACCCTGATGAATGCGTAGCGGTCCATCTCCTCAGGCTCGAGACGACGAGAAGACGCCGCCGCGTGACGTCACACCAGCGTGAGGAAGCAGCGGTAGTTTTCCTTCACTAGGCAACCGGCGCGTCCCCGTCAACGACTGCGAGACGGTCCAAGCGCGGGCCCGCGTGCGCCACAGCGCCGCGCAGCGTCCAGGAGGTCCGACACGTGTTTCTCTTTTCTCCTTCGTTTGCACTTGCTAAAACACAATTTGTGAAACCTAGGCTGTATTGACTTTTTTTCCGTCCGTATTTTTTAAGTGTTATCTTTACTGTTTTACTGTATATTTATAACACGTAATTGTTTAATTTACCAGGTAGGTGTCTCTTGTGTGCACTGCTGCTGTAATCCTGCAATTTCCCCACTGCGGGACCAAGAAGGGATTATTTTTGTTTTATTTTATCTAGTTACAGGTCCATTCTGGGAGCAAGTGATTTTCGTGCGGTTAACTTATGGAGCTATGTTGAACAAAGTGTGTAAAGCAGACAAAGAGCAGGAGACCAGTAGAGGAACCACCGCGTGTGTTTATCACGAAGAACCTGGACTCGTTCCTCCATGTCGTCATTAGGAAAGGCGACGGGAATTGTGTTCTTCATTGAAATCACATATATCTTATTAAACGTGCACCTGATTTGACTCACAACGACCTCCTCCACTTGGCCTGTGTGGGTCATGCAATCCGCTAGATGGCGCACCAGACCACCACAGCGGAGACACACGTGACACGGTGTCTTTATTCTGCTTTATAGCCACGTCACAAATACATGCAATATATTGGTTTGGTGTGTTATTCAGCCATAACACAGATACAAACTTACATAAGACAAAGATGCCATTGAGCATGCGCATGGACTCTGATAAAACACACAGGATACAGCATGCAATGCAGACAGGCGGCTGTGCTCTGTGTGTGTGTTATTCCTGCACGTTATTTCATAGTAATAATCGTACTAATAACCGGACATCACACACCTCCACGCAGCCCGGGGTTCACGGGTGGAGCCGGCAGGTGACCAATGAGCGTCCCAGAGCCGTTTACCTGCTCCACAGCTCGAGTGCTGATTGGTCCGCTGGCTGTCCTCGTGTGGTGACGTCAGGATTAGCGCTGCTGGGGAGGCTGCAGAGTACAGACTCCGCGACAGCTCAGAGTTGTAGAGCCGACGCACGGACACCGGACCGGCAGCTGGACCTTCCCGACGGGACATTTCAGGTATGAACGACTGCTGCCGCGACTCGGACTCGGACTCGGACTCGGACAGTTACTGATTTTTCCCCAAAGGCTTCATGGAGCGCGCTGAGCGGGTTGAGCTGTCAACCCGCTCAGCGCGCTCCCGCCCCGGGCTTCTGTTTGAAGGAACGCGTCCTACCGCTCTTTGTGTAACTTTAAAGCTGCCGCTGCTGCGCGTGCACGGAGCAGAATATACTCATGAGGAGGGGGCGGGGGGGGGGGGGGGGGTAGGGGCGGCGCGTGCACGGAGCAGAATATACCTCTGGAGCTCTGAATCATGACCGCACACAGTCCCGTTGACAGTGTCGGTCTGACAGGACGTGACTTCCTAAAGTCTTCTTCCTCCCTCTCCTCGCGTGTCTCCTGCGTTAATGAGCTCAGTGAAGATGAGCTTTGTGCGTCATGGACAGCTGACCGCCAGGTGCTGGAGCTCTGGTGGCCTCCAGCCAGAGCGCCTGAGAAAGAGAGCAGCTATTCCAGCACCAGGTCACCAGCTCCATGTGACAGTCTGTGCTCATTCACTGCGATAAGATAAGAGGTGTAATGTATGAGATAGGCTCACACATGGTGTAAGAAGAGGCCCAAACAATTAGTATGCATGGTAAATATCATGACAGGGAGTCACAAAGGGCCCTCAACGGCTCCCTGAATACTCTGTTGTAGTAAATGTGTGATGCAGCTGGTAGAGCCATGACATTACCATGTGAAGAAGCACTGAACCATGCTGGTACCCAGCTGCAGCTAGACCGCAGCGCTGCAGCTGGACCGCAGCTGGACTGCAGCGCTGCAGGCACATGCAGAAGGTCTCCTGCAGACCAGTAGCTGTGCTCTGACCTCACAACCTCCTGCTCTGACCTCACAGCCTCCTGCTCTGACCTCATGACCTCCTGCTCTGACCTCACGACATCCTGCTCTGACCTCATGACGTCCTGCTCTGACCTCATGACGTCCTGCTCTGACCTCACAGCCTCCTGCTCTGACCTCATGACCTCACGACATCCTGCTCTGACCTCATGACCTCCTGCTCTGACCTCACAACCTCCTGCTCTGACCTCATGACGTCCTGCTCTGACCTCATGACGTCCTGCTCTGACCTCACGACGTCCTGCTCTGACCTCATGACCTCCTGCTCTGACCTCACAGCCTCCTGCTCTGACCTCATGACGTCCTGCTCTGACCTCATGACCTCCTGCTCTGACCTCACAGCCTCCTGCTCTGACCTCATGACGTCCTGCTCTGACCTCATGACGTCCTGCTCTGACCTCACAGCCTCCTGCTCTGACCTCATGACCTCCTGCAGACCAGCAGTCAGCAGTCCGTTGTGTCTCCGTTCTGAACGTGGAAGTTTGGAGCCGTATCGCTTGAGATATGAAATAAGAACTATAAAGTACAATGTGTGACAGCATTGAAAGACAAAGAGGAGCCGACCGGGGGAGAGAGAGTGCGTGCGTGTGTGCGTGCGTGCGTGTGTGTGTGTGTGCGTGTGTGCGTGCGTGCGTGCGTGCGTGCGTGTGTGTGTGTGTGTGCGTGCGTGCGTGCGTGCGTGCGTGCGTGCGTGCGTGCGTGCGTGCGTGCGTGTGTGTGTGTGTGTGCGTGCGTGCGTGCGTGCTGCGGTCGGTCTAACCGGGCGTGTACGTGTGTTCTTCTGTCCACTGCTCATCACAGGAATGGGAAACCAGTGAGTAGCCTCTCTCGTGTCTGGGTGAATGCTGCATGTCCCGTAGCGGATGTGGTTTTGGTCTCGTCGTCTCCCCGTTAGCTTGTTCCGTCCTCCTGCTTCATGGGGGTCCCGTCCCCCGCACATGGAGGGGCTGCTCGGCCTTCTACATGCTCTGACGGTGCCTGCATGTGTCTCTCCTCTTCTACCCCACGTCTGGACACTTTCCCCTAAAAGCAGACCCTTTGCTCAACTTGACCCTGAAAGCTCCGGTTGCTTGAAATATGTGATTTGAAATGTAATATGAAGCCTCATGTGAACACATATCCATATGTTTGTGCCATTGAAGGGTTATGATCTATGAAGATATGAGATGCTCATGTGAACATCTCATATGATGCTCACGTGAGATGTTCACATGATGCTCATATGAGCATGGACACATTAAAGCGTCACAGTCTTCAATCTCGTTTCCAGACATTAGACAGAATCTTACAGAACACAATAACAGTTGTATTGATCTGCTCCAGACCAATGAAACATTATTAAATATTATGCTCCGTATCGGATCTTCACTCCTCATAGAGAGGTGAAGATGTGCTGACGAGCTGAGTTCCAGTCCCCAATAGAGATGAGGTCCAGTCCCCAACATAGATGAGGTCCAGGCCCCAATAGAGATGAGGTCCAGTCCCCAATAGAGATGAGATCCAGGCCCCAATAGAGATGATGTCCAGTCCCCAACATAGATGAGGTCCAGTCCCCAACATAGATGAGGTCCAGGCCCCAATAGAGATGAGATCCAGGCCCCAATAGAGATGATGTCCAGTCCCCAACATAGATGATGTCCAGTCCCCAACATAGATGAGGTCCAGGCCCCAATAGAGATGAGATCCAGGCCCCAATAGAGATGAGGTCCAGGCCCCAATCAAGATGAGGTCAAGTCCCCAATAGAGACAAGGTCCAGTCCCCAATCGAGATGAGGTCCAGTCCCCAATCGAGATGATGTCCAGTCCATAATAGAGATGAGGTCCAGTCCCCAATAGAGATGAGGTCCAGGCCCCCAATCGAGATGAGGTCCAGTCCACAATACAGATGAGGTCCAGGCCCCAATAGAGATGAGGTCCAGTCCCCAATAGAGATGAGATCCAGGCCCCAATAGAGATGAGGTCCAGTCCACAATAGAGATGAGGTCCAGTCCACAATAGAGATGAGGTCCAGTCCCCAATAGAGATGAGGTCCAGTCCACAATAGAGATGAGGTCCAGTCCCCAATAGAGATGAGATCCAGGCCCCAATAGAGATGAGGTCCAGTCTCCAATCGAGATGAGGTCCAGTCCCCAATCGAGATGATGTCCAGTCCCTAATAGAGATGAGATCCAGGCCCCAATAGAGATGAGGTCCAGTCCATAATAGAGATGAGGTCCAGTCCCCAATAGAGATGAGGTCCAGGCCTCAATAGAGATGAGGTCCAGTCCACAATACAGATGAGGTCCAGGCCCCCAATAGAGATGAGGTCCAGTCCACAATACAGATGAGGTCCAGGCCCCAATAGAGATGAGGTCCAGTCCCCAATAGAGATGAGATCCAGGCCCCAATAGAGATGAGGTCCAGTCCACAATAGAGATGAGGTCCAGTCCACAATAGAGATGAGGTCCAGTCCCCAATAGAGATGAGATCCAGGCCCCAATAGAGATGAGGTCCAGTCCCCAATCGAGATGAGGTCCAGTCCCCAATCGAGATGATGTCCAGTCCCTAATAGAGATGAGATCCAGGCCCCAATAGAGATGAGGTCCAGTCCATAATAGAGATGAGGTCCAGTCCCCAATAGAGATGAGGTCCAGGCCCCAATAGAGATGAGGTCCAGTCCACAATAGAGATGAGGTCCAGTCCCCAATAGAGATGAGGTCCAGGCCCCAATAGAGATGAGGTCCAGGCCCCAATAGAGATGAGGTCCAGGCCCCAATAGAGATGAGGTCAAGTCCCCAATAGAGACAAGGTCCAGTCCCCAATCGAGATGAGGTCCAGTCCCCAATCGAGATGATGTCCAGGCCCCAATCGAGATGAGGTCCAGTCCCCAATAGAGTTAAGGTCCAGTCCCCAATCGAGACGAGGTCCAGGGAGGCATCATGGTGGCTGCAGCGGCAGACTTCAGTATTAGAAGAAGAGACACCAGAACAGAGAGCAGACGCTCACGTTGTCGTGTGGAAGGTCAATAAAATGTCAGGAGCAGAAGGCGAGCCGTTGCATGGAAGTTTGCATTAAGGCTAAAGCTAACGCTACCTCAGTGGATCTCCGTACATGTCCAACGTAAACTGTTTTAAACAGAACTGAAGGACATAACTTCCTGTTAGAATAAGCAAAATGAATTCCACAAATTGAGACTAGATCTTCTGCAGCGTCAGCCATTTTGAACCTCACTGCAGTAACCCTTCATGCGTAGGCAAGGATGTTAGCATGGAGGACATGCAGCCTCAGGGAGGAAGCCTTCTGGCTTCATGAGAAGGGCCCTCGCTTCCTTCTGTGAGCGACACGCCATCACAGCGTCTGTGGCGTGCACGTGTTTCCAGACATGACGTCGCGCTGCACACTGTGGGCGTGTCCTAAAGAGTGCAGACACTAAGAAATCCAACGATGTCATTTAAATATGTAAATGTTTATATGTTTATTCACATATTACAATGCACCATATGAATGAGTGCACTGTTCTATGTATTGGGTGTATTAATGAGCGTCTCCTCCTCTTCTTCCTCACTAGTATTGTTTGTGATCGTAACACCAAGAAGATGCCGCTGGGGGACGAGTGCCACGCCTGGAAAAAGAAGACCACCGATGTGAAGGATCAGTACGACTTCAAAGAGGTCCTGGGAACGTGAGTGTGTCTGCAGGTCCAGCTTCATGCTTCTCTCTCCCGGGTGAAGCAGAACAATGGGGGTGCTTCATTGTGTAGTTGTGGAGCTGGTGTCCGGGCAGAGTGCGGTGGCGCTGCCCGCTCGGCGGCGGCGCTGCCCGCTCGGCGGCGGCGCCGCCCACTCGGCGGCGGCGTGCTGGTTGACGTGTGGTGTCTCGCTGCTTTCAGCTGGAGGCCTCTGATGCGCTGCGGGAGCAACAAGATGTTTCTTTCAGCTTTTCTCAGGTTCTTTCTCTGTTTTCTGGATCCTCAAGATGATCTTAGTGCGGGCGGATCGGCACCGATGAGTTTGTTTTAATGCGAATCACGTGGTGACGTTATTTTGCCGTGAAGTTGCACCCATGCTCAGAACACCTCTCATTACAATATTAATGGCAGCAGCTATTTTTGTGCTTTAATCAAAAGGCATAAAGGCCTCCTCAACATCTTCTCTAAAAATGTATTTAAAGTAATCAATCCAGTCTGTGCATGATGGCTGAGAACCATTTCCTTCAGTTCATCCAGTAAAAACATTACAGTACTTGTGACATTTGTATATGGGCGAAACATCAAAAGGATATTTTCCATCAAAGAAACGGATGCAGTAATGCAAATGATTCCACTAACCCTGCAGATGTGCAGCCATAGATTAGCGCTGACATAGCATCTATGGTTAGCTTGAAGCGCTCCGTTTGGTGGACTCTGTCATCAGAGACCTGTAGATCTTCTTCACAGAGTCAACAGCCCTGAAGCGTCACGTTGAGACAATGTTCTGCCCTCATGTCAAGTGTTGCAGACATCACAAACACGCAAGTCATGAACATGAAGCCACTGGCGGTGTGAACAAAAAGGGAACTTGATACACAAAAGTAAAGGAAGTTTTGCTCGGCCGCTGTATAGACTACGATAGATTACTTCAGAATGTACTTGCGTACTATATTGTGCTGTATTGTGTCTTTGACACAATACTGTATTGTGTCAAAGACACAATACAGCTGTATTGTGTCAAAGACACAATACAGCTGGACACAATACAGCTGGACACTTTTTCTCATTCCATCACCAAGACGGGACCTCCTTTGTCCTCTGTCCTCTGTCCTTTGTCCTCTGTCCTGTGCCCTCTGTCCTGTGCCCTCTGTCCTTTGTCCTCTGTCCTGTGCCCTCTGTCCTCTGTCCTCTGCCCTCTGTCCTCTGTCCTCTGTCCTTTGTCCTCTGTCCTGTGCCCTCTGTCCTGTGCCCTCTGTCCTTTGTCCTCTGTCCTCTGTCCTGTGCCCTCTGTCCTCTGTCCTCTGCCCTCTGTCCTCTGTCCTCTGTCCTCTGTCCTGTGCCCTCTGTCCTCTGTCCTCTGCCCTCTGTCCTCTGTCCTCTGTTCTCTGCCCTCTGCCCTCTGTCCTCTGTCCTCTGCCCTCTGTCCTCTGCCCTCTGTCCTCTGTCCTCTGTCCTCTGTCCTCTGTCCTCTGCCCTCTGCCCTCCGTCCTCTGTCCTCTGCCCTCTGCCCTCTGTTTTCTGTCCTCTGTTTTCTGCCCTCTGTCCTCTGTTTTCTGTCCTCTGTCCTCTGCCCTCTGTCCTCTGCCCTCTGTCCTCTGTCCTTTGTCCTCTGTCCTCTGCCCTCTGTCCTCTGCCCTCTGCCCTCTGCCCTCTGCCTTCTGTCCTTTGTCCTCTGCCCTCTGCCCTCTGTTTTCTGTCCTCTGTCCTCTCCTTCTGTCTCACTGGTCCTGCTATGCGTCCCACAATGCAGCGCTGCCCAGCTTTCTTAAGACACACTGAGAGAGTGAAGTGACCTTTTGAATGCCAGCAGTGTTTTATGATCCAGGTGTCATGAGACAGGATGTTGATCCAGGGAGTCTCACCTGATGCACCTTCTCCAAACAGACACATCCGTGTTAGCTCAGGATTAAGACGCGCGAGCACAAAGTGAACAAGACGAAGCTGTTTTATTGCAGCCATCCATGGCCTCTCTGTTCTTCATGCATGACAGAGGACTGAAGTCCATCTGTTCACCAGGAGAGGTGCACTCCTTCCTGTCTGCAGTGAGGACTCCTTCCTGTCTGCAGTGAGGACTCCTTCCTGTCTGCAGTGAGGACTCCTTCCTGTCTGCAGTGAGGACTCCTTCCTGTCTGCAGTAAAGGACTCCTTCCTGTCTGCAGTGAGGACTCCTTCCTGTCTGCAGTAAAGGACTCCTTCCTGTCTGCAGTGAAGACTCCTTCCTGTCTGCAGTGAGGACTCCTTCCTGTCTGCAGTAAAGGACTCCTTCCTGTCTACAGTGAAGACTCCTTCCTGTCTGCAGTGAGGATTCCTTCCTGTCTGCAGTGAAGACTCCTTCCTGTCTGCAGTGAGGACTCCTTCCTGTCTGCAGTGAAGACTCCTTCCTGTCTGCAGTAAAGGACTCCTTCCTGTCTGCAGTGAAGACTCTTTCCTGTCTGCAGTGAAGACTCCTTCCTGTCTGCAGTGAAGACTCCTTCTTGTCTGCAGTGAAGACTCCTTCCTGTCTGCAGTGAAGACTCCTTCCTGTCTGCAGTAACTCCCACTTTGAAGGAAATCTGCAACGGACAAATAGTCTGCGCAGATAATGCTTCATCATTTAAGATTTAGTTTGTCTCATCTCCCTCACACAGATGAGCTGCATGTTGTGGGTTAAGAGTTATGGGTTATGGGTTAAGAGTTATGAGTTAAGGGTTAAGAGTTAAGGGTTATGAGTTAAGGGTTATGGGTTAAGGGTTATGGGTTAACGGTTATGGGTTAAGAGTTATGGGTTAAGAGTTATGGGTTAAGAGTTATGAGTTAAGAGTTATGGGTTATGGGTTAAGAGTTATGAGTTATGAGTTAAGAGTTATGAGTTATGAGTTAAGGGTTAAGGGTTAAGAGTTAAGGGTTAAGAGTTATGGGTTAAGAGTTATGAGTTATGAGTTATGAGTTATGAGTTAAGGGTTAAGAGTTAAGGGTTAAGGGTTAAGAGTTAAGGGTTAAGAGTTATGGGTTAAGAGTTATGAGTTATGAGTTATGAGTTATGAGTTAACGGTTATGGGTTAAGAGTTATGGGTTAAGAGTTATGGGTTAAGAGTTATGAGTTAAGAGTTATGGGTTATGGGTTAAGAGTTATGAGTTAAGAGTTATGAGTTATGAGTTAAGAGTTATGAGTTATGAGTTAAGGGTTAAGGGTTAAGAGTTAAGGGTTAAGAGTTATGGGTTAAGAGTTATGAGTTATGAGTTATGAGTTATGAGTTAAGGGTTAAGAGTTAAGGGTTAAGAGTTATGGGTTAAGAGTTATGAGTTATGAGTTATGAGTTATGAGTTAAGGGTTAAGAGTTAAGGGTTAAGAGTTATGGGTTAAGAGTTATGAGTTATGAGTTATGAGTTATGAGTTAAGGGTTAAGAGTTAAGGGTTATGGGTTATGGGTTATGGGTTAAGAGTTAAGGGTTATGGGTTATGGGTTAAGGGTTATGAGTTATGGTTCATGTGCACGAGTAGGATGGTGTGTACACCGTCAGCAGCATGGGCCTCATTGAAGTACTACTATGGTGTATAAGTACACGTGAGGCCTGCTGGCTGGTGAGGGCCCGCCTACTCTCAGCCGCTGGTTGCCTTGGTAACAGGAGACACTTTCCATAATGCACTCAAATCGTCACTATGGAAACTAAGTTTTTGATTTGCTATTAATAATCCTCAATGATGTGAGCATTGTGCAGGAGATGAAGCTCTTCTCTTTGCAGGAAACCTCTCGGTGGCTCGTGTTACGTTTCAATATTAGCATGTTATTGTTTTAGATGTGCTCACAATATTATTATATTTTATGTGAAAAATAATGCGTTAACGCGCTATGATTAAATTACAGGATTAATGCGTTAATTTTAATTTATTAAACACATTTAACGCGTGCGCAGAATGAGCTTCTAATCCACCTATTGAACTGTTTCCGCTCTCATGCAGTCAGACGTAGACGTCAGATGTTCACTCTGGAAGACGTTGTCGTTTCACCAGCACAACCAGCCTCAACATCTCAACGCGCAGCATGTTGGTCGGCGAGGGGCGTTCAAGAGCAATGCGTCAAACCAGCCTCACTGAACAACACAGACCCCTCACTAAGTCTGCCTGAGACCAGCTGAGCAGCACAGCTGAGTTCATATTGTTGAGGATGAAGGTTCACCAAAGTGTTGTGAAACCTGTGATTAATCTGATTAAAAATGTTCATCATCTGACAGCCATAATAATTATTTTAGATGTGCTGATATTATTGTGGATATGATGATATTTCCAGAGCAGTTTCTGAATCCCTTCGGTCTCCAACAACCAGTGAAGTTTGAACTTCTGACTGAAAGTCAAGGCAAAGGAAGAAAGTCTGTGTTGGTGCTCAGAGAATGCTTCAGGGTCTTTGTGCCGCTGTCAGCGCTTCACCAACGCTTCACCAACGCTTCACCAACGCTTCAGTGAAACGGGATGATCGCTGAGTCATGGAGCTTAAGGAGTAAAGAACAGGTAGAACCACACGGCGCTT